>NW_015642816.1:430536-432257 GCF_001515625.1 Sinocyclocheilus rhinocerous
GAAAATAGAATTAGTATGTCCCAAATCATAGTATGTTTAAAAAAGTATGGTCTACTACTTCCGGTTAGAATTCGAAGTGCACTCTAACGGCTAATATTTCCTACAACACATTGCGCTGTGGACTAGTAGGATTCGATTAGAACTACAAACATGCATAAGAAGTGTTAAAAAACTACAAACATGGCAGATATACGCGACCAACGGACAGGTAGATAAACGGATTTGAGTGATAAATAATCAATGTCTAACCTGATGAAAAATATTAATTTAATGTTATCCACATTATAGTTCATCTGCAGCAACACTGTGAACTTTTATAATGATACGTTTGGTCAATAACTCTTAAATGCATCATTATGCAAACACATGAGCAGAGTTCTTGGCATGATAGACCCGCGACTAGCAGATCAACGTGCCTCTTCATTTCTCTCCAATACGGTAGGGAATCAAATTAAACGAAATGTGGATGATGTTAACTGTGACAAGATGATTGACAGGGCAGTTTAAACAGTGACAGAACCAAGCGGCAACCTCCCGCTCTCTCTCATGAAGCCAACAAGGAAGTGACTTAAACTGTAATTCATCAACTGGCCGCTAGAGGCTGGCTGCAAAAGGGAGTCAATCCCATAGACTCCCCATGTTAAAATGCCCAACTTTACAGCAGAAAAAAAACATGTTTACAGCCATTTTCGATTATCGGGGAGTGACACGCGGTGACGCGCTGCCAAGATGGCGACGGCCAGCTCCGCCCACTTTTGAGCTTCAAAAACACTCTTTGGAAATCTACGGGTGACGTCACGGACACTACGTCCATGTTTTTATACAGTCTATGGACAGAACGCGCGTAACTAAGCAACAGAGCGTCCCTTAAAGAAGCAACTATGACTAAGTAGTATGTGCCAAAGCTTGCCTACTATAATTCTTCTACATACTCAAAAGTATGTACTTTTTTTCACAAAAATAGCACATACTTTTAAGGCATAGTATAAGTAGGCGAATTGAAACGCAGCAAAACTGTTGACAATGGTAGTTTATCTATATAAAAAAAAATAAAAAATGTGTGATCTGTGATTAATGTTAATATGAGATGTATAAATTGAAAACAGTGACTGAGAAGAGAAACGGAGAGAGCACAGCCTACCTTCAAAACTGATATATTCTACGTCCTTATTGGAGATTAAACCACCACCTGATCAACAACAACAACAAAAAAATAATAAATAAATAAAAATAAATAAATAAATAAAAAATATTTGTAAAATAATTATTTGCAATTACTATGCATGGAAAGTCCACATTATTTCAATTCAATTAAACCTGAACAGACATTTAAAGTTTCATTTAATTTAAATTCTAAGCACATAGAGCATGTTTGACAGGTCAATCAGGCCTGACAGGTCAAGTGCTATAAATAGTGAGCATGGACATACTAAAAGAGTGCTTATAAAGGACAGAGTGAGGGACTCTATAGTCTTTGGTTCTGTCCACCTTATTTTTCCCATAAGAGCGGTGTTTGGCTTCCGGTCTCATCCGCTTCCAGCTATTTTTAGCTGTACAAAACAGCTCGTTTTTCTGCTTGATATTGCAAACTGGTGTTTCTTAGCATAGTATTTTAATGTATTGTCTTAATTATGAACACACTGGGTTATAGAACTTTACCGTTTATTACACTTTATTATTATTATTATTATTTATTATTATTATTATTATTTATTATTATT
>NW_015642816.1:433052-435129 GCF_001515625.1 Sinocyclocheilus rhinocerous
CATCCGCTTCCAGCTATTTTTAGCTGTACAAAACAGCTCGTTTTTCTGCTTGATATTGCAAACTGGTGTTTCTTAGCATAGTATTTTAATGTATTGTCTTAATTATGAACACACTGGGTTATAGAACTTTACCGTTTATTACACTTTATTATTATTATTATTATTTATTATTATTATTATTATTTATTATTATTCAGAAAACAGCTTACTTCCATATTGAAAAAGGGCAAACAAGGCTGTAGATGTTGTAAATACAAAAAACTAAACAAAAAAAAAACCTGAATGCCGTCAGTAGTCAGTGTTAAAGGCAGGGTATGTGATTTTTCAAAAACACTTTAGAAAACTTTACTCTGCCTTTAATTTGAGAGAGAGAAAAGGTCGTTGTTTTAGAACATTAAAGCCCAGCGTTTTCCCATAATATCCCATTCTCTTTAAATAAAATGTTTACCAGAACAACTGTCTGAAGAAACAACGGCATTTGCTGTACATATACATTTATTCACAAGTTTTAAAAACTATAGTTACCTCCTGACTCGTGTTGGAATCATTTCATTTCGACTCGCGATTCATTTCAAGGGAACCGATTCAGTGATTCGTGAATCAAACGTCACTAGGAACAAACAGTCCGTTGTCAGACCGGTGAGGAGAGTGAAATGAGGTGAGAAGAGAAGAGAAGACTGTATGTGTGAATACAGCAGTCTTCTGATTTAGTGTTATCAGCGGCTGTGTGAGTACAGTACCGGTTTAGGGGTTTTATGTGAATGTTGTTATCTTGGCTAATAAATGCAGTCTTTTGCCTTGAGCAGTGAATTAGCTGATGAGCTAACGTTAGTTAGCAGCAAAGCTAATGCTAATTTTGTAAGAATAACCCTCGCTAGACAAAGATGTCCAATTTTAATACTGATTTCTGTATTTATTTCAATGTAAAATCACAATTGCACTGCAGTTTTGCAAGACTTAAAACATTACATGCGAAATATCCCGACAGCCTGCATCACATTATACTTTAATGCAATGATTTTATATTGTCTTTCTTTTTGATTTTTGGCGTTATGTAATGTACATGTTGCCCGTTTGTTTTCAGGTCGTATATGTCAGTATGTGTTTATATATAACTCTGTTGCTAATATTATTATGAATGTTTGATTGCCTTTATTGAAGATATGCAAACATTATGTGTTAATTCACAGGTTTAAGCTGTTATTTTGAGAGCACTGTCTGCTTTCATAACCACATGAAACAGTCTCACATTAGCGCGCTGTAATCTGTGTGTGCTTGTGTCTTCCAGCAGATCAGGCTGCGGACCCCTCCATGGAAGAGGCCAGCGATGAGGGGCTTTTACTCGAAGCTGGACTCCTCATCTCTGGGCATGGCGATGCCCCTGAACCTGGCCGTGGAGACTGAGAAAGCTCAGGCCCTGCTCCAGACCTTCAGCACTGCCTCTCTGTTAGCCAGCACGGGCCTGGGCGCTTTCTGCTTCCTCGCCGACCACTTTCTGACGCTCCCCTTCATCCAGCACCATCTGTGGCTCAGGGCTGTGCTCGATAACGCCGTCCACTGCATCATTGGGCTCTGGTCATGGGCCATCGTCATCGGGTTGAGGAAGAAAAGTAACTTCTATGAAGTCGTCTTGGCTGGGTTTCTGGCTTCTATCATTGACCTGGACCACTTCTACATGGCTGGATCATTGTCGCTCAAAGTGAGGCCTTTTTGTTTCTTTTATTAGCATTTGAAACCTTGCATTGAATACCATTTTTTTCCCCATTACAGTAATGAGAATTGGGTAATTCTAAATTAATAAATATATTTATAATTCTAGAATTATTTATTTGAATCTTAATTAAATGCTTAATTGTTCTGAAAATACTGCATTATTATTATTATTATTATTATTATTTAGTGCTGGGCAATGATTAATTGTGATTAATCGCATCCAAAATATTTTTTTGTTCACATAATATATTTACATGTATTTAAATGTATATTTTATATTCATATATATATATATATATATATATATATATATATATATAAACATAATATATTTAACATACAACTAAAATACTAAAACTAATCA
>NW_015642816.1:436355-439340 GCF_001515625.1 Sinocyclocheilus rhinocerous
TTTTTTGGAATATTTTATTTTTGCTTTTGAACTGTAATATAAACAAAAAATACAAAACACAACTTTTTGCACAAGACAGGACAATACAAGACAAAAAGGAAAAAGAGAAAAAAATAAAAAATAAATAAAATTGGGATGATACAGGATATCATAGTTATTACTGTGTAAAACCTCACTCGAAAAGAGAATCCATCCGGTCTATTGAAGTGTCTTCCATATAACGGAAAAGGGGTTGCCAAATTTTATAAAATACTTTACTTTTATTTCTTAGCCAGTATGTTAATTTTTCCAAGGGTATACAGTTATTAACCTCAGATAACCATAGACTTATGGGAATAACAGTATCAGATTTCCACTTCATTGCAATGCACTTCTTAGCAATTATTAGTAGAATTTCTGTGAGTCTTATGATCTTGAGTAATATTGGAATTGGTGTAATTAAATCTGGGTACTGTCTTACGTTTTAAAATCACAAAGGGAGTTTGGTCCCATCAGGCTAACGTGACAGTCACGACTCATGCAGCTGTAAGGTTTTCTGCTTCTTTTGTTTTTACTCGCGATCTTTACAACACGCATTACATTACGTATTTCATGGCACACTCGTTTTATGCGTATTTGGCTCCACCTAGTGTTGTGGGTGCATTATTGACATGTCAAAGTCTAGACCCTGAATATAAGACGACCGTGTCTTTTCAGATGCATTTCCAAGAAAAAAACATCGTCTTATATTCGGGTCAATACGGTATATATATATATATATCTATAATAAATATGCACAGTACACACACACACATATTATGTAAACAAAAACGTTTATTTTGGATGCGATTAATCACGATTAATCGTTGCCCAGCACTATTATTATTACTTATTAATGATATTTAATATTTTATCATTTTATTTAAACCTTATAAAATTACAGCCAACTAGAAAGCAATCAGTTTCTGATTCTGTTGTCGCGTTAATTTAACAACTTAAGGTGCTGTCACATTTATTGTTTTTTGTGAGTGAAATCCATTCATTTCAATATGAATCCACGCAATCAGAAATGTTGCTTATGTGCGAAGGATTTCCTCGCTCAGATTTCATATCAGGTTCAAGCTGGTCATGCAAATTCACCGTGGTGACCAACAGAAAGCCGTTTTGTTTGGTTTTTTTTGTCTGCAAAAGTTTGGTGAAAAAAGATGATTGCATGATGAGTTCATGTCCAGGTCTGACTTGCAAAAATGCCAAGAAAGATTCAAAAGACTCAGAATGAAGCATTTGTGAATAGATTTGTTTTTTAACAGCAAACACGACTGCGCCAATGAGACTGCAGCATCAAAATATAGACATGATCAATAGGCTATATATAAGATATTTTTAGTATTTCTATGACTATGACCAGTTTAATCCCTTTGTTATTAGACACTCTTGCTTACAAGATAAAATGATCAAGGCTGACAGCACATAATGCATTTATGCAATGGCATCAGTAACTCAAAGTTTGCTACATTCACTCTAAGGAGACCGTCATATTGATCAGTGCAACACGCGGCTTTAACCTAGTTTGTGTGCTTGTGTTGATGCAGGCTGCTGTGAATCTGCCGCACAGGCCTCCGCTGCACTGCTCCACCCTGATCCCAGCGCTCTGCTTCTCCCTGCGCCTCCTCATGTGGGCCTGCCGGCTCAAGGACTCCTGGTGCTCCCTGCCCTGGATGCTGTTCATCTCGCTGGTGTCGCACCACATCCGCGACGGCGTTCGGCACGGTCTCTGGGTGTGTCCGTTTGGAAACACGGCGCCCATCTCTTACTGGCTGTACGTCACCATCACAGCCACTCTGCCTCACCTGTGCTCGGTGCTCATGTATCTGACCGGCACCAGAGACATGATCTCCACCAAACACGGAGTCGCCATCGACGTCTGAAACACTGGCTTGATCGTTTATTTTTCTTTCTTTATTTTTCCCAGCAAAAACATGGCACTGGATATATTTCCGTTAGCTCTTTGCCTCATCGCCAATCCAATGTAATTCGTCCTCCTTCCTTGAGAGATTTTCAGTACGTTTAATACTTTTAACTACTGTGGTCATTCAGGTATCAGTGTGAAATCAGGTTGTATTTACTGTGAAGACTGTGAGTATTTTAATATGTATGATGTAGATTAGGGTTGGGTGATTTAAAAAAAAAAAAAAAAAAAAAAAATCTATTTTGCAGCCTTTTTGTACAATATGCTATATATATTTGATATAAAAAGCCATTACAGAGCAAATAGAGAAATTATATTATAATATAGTTTCTATATTTGCTGATTTGGATTTAGATTCTCATTGCTGGCAAGTAGATAATATTGAATTATTCTTAAAATCTAATAATTTATTAATATGCATCAATGTAACAGTATAAAGTGGGGATTTAACGATTCACTCAACTCACGATTCGATTCACGTTTTTTTTTGTTGTTGTTTTTTTACAAAATGAGATTTAAGACAAATTATAAATTAAATGTGTCCTTTTATTATTGCTTGGACAAAATGCTGCATGTTTCTTTGTGAAATTGTAATATAACACTATAATATAATAATATAGCACTTGCATATTATTGCTCTTTTGTTAGTTTTGATTGATTCTATTGTCCTCATTTGTAAGTCGCGTTGGATAAAAGCGTCTGCTCTCTTACCCCTAACTGAATCGCGATTTGTTTAGCATCTCAACCGATTTGAATCGTCACATATTTGAATTGATTTTCAACCGGCTCGCAGTTAATCTTTACATCCCTAGTATAAAGTAATAAACAGCATTTACCTGCCTATATTCAAACACCACACAAAGATGTCGATGAGCAATTTGAGTGATGAACAAACAAACCAATTGCTAATTTATAGTTGTGAATTACCGTATTGGCCCAAATATAAGACGACCCTGATTATAAGACGACCCCCCTTTTTCCAGATGTACCTTTTGGAAAAAGGCTTTTTAAAAACCAAATCTTGTTTTTTCTCACTC
>NW_015642816.1:439390-441989 GCF_001515625.1 Sinocyclocheilus rhinocerous
TTTTCTTTTTCTTTTGTTTTTACTCGCGATCTTTACAACACGCATTACATTACGTATTTCATGGCACACTCGTTTTATGCGTATTTGGCACCACCTAGTGTTGTGGGTGCATTATTGACATGTCAAAGTCTAGACCCTGAATATAAGACGACTGCGTATTTTCAGATGTATTTCCAAGAAAAAAAATATCGTCTTATATTCGGGTCAATACGGTAACTCACTTAAGATTGTGCCGTCACATTAGCGAAATTTTGTCGAAAACAGCAAAAAAAGGTCCGTTATCAGTAGTGTGGGGATGCAGCTTTTTTTGGTCCGTTAACGCGAAAGAGTCACATGACCAACTTGAACCTGTTGTGAAACCTGCGTGAGGAAATCGTTTGCCCTCCTGATTGTGTGGATTCCTTTTGAAACGACTGGATTTCACCCGTGAAAATTAGTGCAACTGCGGTGAACCTAAATCTTAATGCCGTTGTTGCTACTGAAATTCAATTTTAAAAAAATTATCTGTTTTAATGCTTGCGATAAAAGGAAGGATTGTGAAACTATTAAAGTAACTTAATAGCTTAATAAAAAGTGCTTTTAAAGCTAGTTCTAGAATTTATATCGCCAGCAAAATGGATGTGAATGTTGGCTATTATCGCCCAGCCCTAGTTTAGATGGTCTGGAATCACTCTTGCGAACCTTACTTAAAAGCTTCAGCATTGTGGTGTCATATTTAGCTTAGTGGTATAGACTCGTCTATTCAAATAATGCTGTTTTATTGCTTTTATTTGAAGCCACAGACACAAGGCTTGATTCATGATGTGTCAGATGTGCCGAGCGTTGAGAATGGATGTGTGTTGATGGTCTTTGTGCTTGTGAGAGCTGTGTTTGCAGTTGAGGATCACTGTAGGCATACTGGAAGGACGGTATTCTTTCTGTAGTGTATTTAAGCAGCAGAAAACACTGGTGGACCTAGTTTAACTCGGAAAAGGCTTTATGGATAAGCCTTTTAAAATGGTATGGAACACAGAAATGCTTTCTATTGTTATAAATATTATTGCTGCCTTTTAAGCCACAGGCTTTGGAATAACTGTAAATATGACTTGCCGACTTGTTTTATTTCCAAACCACTCAGAACTTTTAAATGATTAAATTAGAACTGTTATTAACTCTCTTCGTATACTCACTGCAGTTTAACTTGTTGGCAATTAATCAAGGTCCCCTAGTTAAGAATAGTTCAACCTGAAAATGTGCTCACCCTCAGGCCAGCCAAGATTAGGATGAGTTTGTTTCTTTGTTTCTTCATCAGGTTTGGAGAAATGTAACATTGTATCACTTGTTCAGCAGTGGATCCTCTGCAGTGAATGGGTGCCGTCAGAATGAGAGTCCAAACAGCTGATAAAAACATCACAATAATCCACACCACTCCAGTCCATCAGTTAACATCTGGAGAAGCCAAAAGCTGCATGTTTGTAAGAAACAAATCCATCATTAAGACTTTTTTTTTTACTTTAAACTGTCATTTCTGGCCAAAATATGAATCTGTAATCCATAATAAGCTTCCTCCAGTGAAAAAATCTCCTGTTGTCTATCACATCAAAATCCACTGACAAACTTGTTTAGAGCTGTTTTGGCTTTTATTTTTTTTTTCCTGAATTAGACGAGACGACAACTTCACTGGAGGAAACATTGTTATGGATTATGGACTTGTATTTTAGCTGAAAGCAACAGTTTGATGTTAAAAATGTCTTTATGATGGATTTGTTTCAGGCAGGTTTTTTTACTTCACAAGACATTAACTGATGGACTGGAATGGTGTGGATTATTGTGATGTTTTTATCAGCTGTTTGGACTCTCATTCTGACGGCACCCATTCACTGCAGAGCATCCATTGCTGAGACACTGATGCAATGCTACATTTCTCCAATACATTTCTACAAATCTGATTCCCAAACTCATCTACATCTTGGATGGCATGAGGATAAGTACATTTTCCTATGAACTATTCCTTTTTTTCTTTTTTTTAATTTTATTCAGTTGTGTGCCATCATAGTTGTTTTAATACTTTAAATCGATATGAAGTAATCAGACACAAAAACAAAATGTGTTGTTACAGACTGCTGTTGGACTACAGATCTCGGACTAAATACTCACTTTGGCTTTCTTCCAGGTCAAATTAAATCATTGTTCAATATTAGTGTTTACAGTACAATGTGCGGTTGATTTAGCGTTGTGGTTGTATGCTACCACTCAAACGTTTTGGATTATTCTACTTGTTCTTTGTTAATATTTCCAATATCATACAGGGATAATACTCTACCCAAAAATGTTCAATCAAATCTTGTATTTGTATCTTTGTTGCCCCATTTTGTCTAGATTCACCGTTTCAGAAATGTTTGTTGGTTAAATGGGCACAAACTAATTTCCATCATTATAAACGGTTAAAATATTTTAAGATTTTGAGGAGTATAACTTGTCATGTTTTCAAACTTTTGACTGGCGGTGAAAAAAAAAACAGCTTTTTTTTTCACTACAGTGGAAACGTGTGTGTGCTGATATGCTTATTTTGAGAAATAGTGATAGAATTGTGCATTTATTCATTTGTTATGGTAATAAG
>NW_015642816.1:442933-458179 GCF_001515625.1 Sinocyclocheilus rhinocerous
TTTTATTCAGTTGTGTGCCATCATAGTTGTTTTAATACTTTAAATCGATATGAAGTAATCAGACACAAAAACAAAATGTGTTGTTACAGACTGCTGTTGGACTACAGATCTCGGACTAAATACTCACTTTGGCTTTCTTCCAGGTCAAATTAAATCATTGTTCAATATTAGTGTTTACAGTACAATGTGCGGTTGATTTAGCGTTGTGGTTGTATGCTACCACTCAAACGTTTTGGATTATTCTACTTGTTCTTTGTTAATATTTCCAATATCATACAGGGATAATACTCTACCCAAAAATGTTCAATCAAATCTTGTATTTGTATCTTTGTTGCCCCATTTTGTCTAGATTCACCGTTTCAGAAATGTTTGTTGGTTAAATGGGCACAAACTAATTTCCATCATTATAAACGGTTAAAATATTTTAAGATTTTGAGGAGTATAACTTGTCATGTTTTCAAACTTTTGACTGGCGGTGAAAAAAAAAACAGCTTTTTTTTTCACTACAGTGGAAACGTGTGTGTGCTGATATGCTTATTTTGAGAAATAGTGATAGAATTGTGCATTTATTCATTTGTTATGGTAATAAGGGAAACAATGTTAAGTTATATTTGTGGTTTGATGCCTAATGCTTAAATCAGTTGTCGAGGCCTTTTCAAACCTGCAGAGGGAGCTGTAGACCAACTCCAGCCATGTGTTGTTTTTATTATTGTCACTTTATTCATTTTCTGTTTTTTTTTTGTTAATTGTGTAACTGTTGTAAATATTTATTTCATTTATATGCTTTTGTTTGCACATAATTTCGATTTGTCAGTAATGTGGTGTTGATGCATTGTCAAGAAATGACTAAAAGCATTATTTATTTCTGAAAACTGTCACCCGTCACACTAAAGGTGCACATGCACCCTTCTGTTCCACTGGCTTTCTGTCTTCATTTGTTGCTTCTGATTCCCTCCACTTTGAAGCCATAATGAAGCTCCATTTGATATACTTGAAAATGTCGGTGTCTTGTCAGGCATTCATTAAAAAGATAAATAAAAATCATGGTCAAGTTAAGATAATAGTAGGGTAAGATGGGGGAAAGATGTGTGCATTTACTGGCAAACTGTACAGTTTAGAGATGAGTTCAGCGTGTACAGGATGATCCTGCATCATACAATCTATTATTAAAGCGATCGTTTATCCAAAGAGGAACATTTTGTCGTTTACTCACCCTCATGTTATTCCATACCTGATTTCCTCATGTGAAACACAAGATATGTTGAAAGAAAGTGTTGAGCGTATACTTCAAAATATTACAACATGAGGGTAAGGAAATGATAACAGAATGGGTGAACTATCCCTTTAATGAGGTAATGGTAATAAACTATGAATTCATATTGATTATTCCACTCAACCTTTAGGTTATGATGAATACTTAGGTTTGAAATGTAATTCACAGACTATTCAGGAAAGTTTAAAGCAGCACTATGTAACTTTTGGCGCTCTGGCGGTTAATAAACAGAACTGCACACATCCCGCGGAAGAACGTTCCAACCGGAGCTACTTCTCTAGATAGTTTATGTCTATGGCGATTCACGCAGGTATGTGTTCCTCCGCAGCGGTGACGATCCGACCAGGCTGCAATAGTCCAAAATATAAGTACTTATTATAAGTGTACCGTAGTGATTCGGAATAAGATAAAAACGCGGTTTGGAAGATGAATACATGATGTACTCGCTCATTATATATATTTAGCAAATTTTGAACACAGAGAAAGTTACATAGTGCTACTTTAACTTATTATTATTATGTAAAAAAAATCGAAATATCCTGCTGTGTCCACAAATCCCCCATCAACAAATAGAACAAACGTTTCAGATTACTATTATCCGAAGACTAATACTAAAATTCAATAATGTTCAGATGAAAAGTTAAGATTAATATGGTCACAGCCATTTAATAAACATCTTAAGACTATGTTTATAGTGACATATATGATTGAGAAAAAATAAAGGCAAAATATTTTAGTTAAATTAGTGGACTTTAACAGGACTTGTACGTTCCCTCAAACCTTTTTAGAAAAATAAATAAATAAATACTTCTAGCCATTCAGTCTTAATCCCACTGGCTTTATCCCATTGCCCAGATGGCCAAAACTAGCCTGATGCAGCACTGGCATTGTTTGAAACCCCATAATCCACATCTTGATCTGCAGCAGAAATGATTCAGATGAACATGTAAATATTAGGATTATGTGATTTAGTCAATATAACGTGTAAATCCCCACAGACACTCAAATATCGGAGGTATATGATTTCACCGGAGCCTTGGCCGAGTAACAGTACTTTAGCTGTAAAAATTCAACAAGCAACTAAAGCCCTGGCCTGATTGTCATGATTAAATATTTGTAATTCTGTTCGAGTGATTGGAAGCGAGTTGCTGAATTTTCCACTAAACAAACTGACGATATCAGTGAAGAGATGTCACCAATCTGACAATCAACAGTCGATTTCTTCAGATAAAATAACTTTTATTTCACAAAAATATAGATAGAATAATAAAACAGCTTATGTTGTACAGAAAGAAATATACATTTACTGTGGACGCCTTTGTGTTCACCTTTCCCTGTTTGACAGGCAACAGTAGTTACAAATACATCTGGATTTCACATCATGCATGCAACATTATTAAAAATGCAACGAGGAAACGGGAAATATACACACTTTTCTCCAAGAACCTGTCCTGCTTGAAGTATAAAGTCTCTCCATCCTGCCAGTAACAGATGATTGCTGATCGATCGGCTTGTTTGCTTTGGTTGGGTTTTCTGGAATCATGCATCAGTTTCCTTCAGCGCCTGATTGAATTTCTCTTGATGGTCAGTGTGGAGTGACTATAACACACGCCAGGCCAATAACAACCCTTGATGAGTCGGTTTACAGATGGGATCATACCATAGAGGTCTAAAAATAAACACAATCAGCTGTGAGAAGATATTTTCAGCATGTTACAGTGTTCAGATGCTTTGCTGAAGTGGTTCTCAACTGGTCACGACCCAAACATGCTGAATGCGAAAAATCTGATGCGACAAAACCATACAATTGTGCATATTGCAATCACAAGACACTAGCAAATTAGATGCCAAATGCATTGCACGAAAAGTTAATATTTTGTGTGTGTAAAACAATTTAGGCCTTATGCTGTTAAAAATTATTCTACCTTTTTATCAACTTGTTTTCTTTCAATTAGGTTTGGTATTTCTTTTTGGAACTGACTGATCGTAAGTCTCGTTGATCTGAGCTTATGCACCTGGATAATTTTGGCAATGTTCACTCAAAAACGGATTCACTCATAAGCTGATGCATACGCTCAGATCAATGAGGTCTATCAATCAGTTCCAAAAAGAAATACAAAACCTCTGCTAATTTAGAGAAAACAAGTTGACAAAAATATTGAATCCAATATACATAAGCAATTTTTTTGACTAAATAAATTCCGTCCCATCATCCACTTTTTGGGGGGATTATTTTGCTGACATTGCAAGTCAGCAAGTTTTAGCCCAATGCAACAACATTAAAGTAGCATTTTTGGGAAAAAGAAAATCCTTTCCAGGTCAAAATGACGGGAACACGTTGGACGTCCCATGTAAAATCTGGGTCCTGAAACAAAACCAGCTGAGAACCAGCGATTTTCTGGATGTTGCTGATCATCAAGTCAATCAAATCCGAAATGCAGCCTAAATTAACATACCAACCAAATCTATATATTCTCCACATGCAGGACAACTTTACTCAAAGCAGGGAAAGAAGACCGATTATACTGATTAAACCAAGAGTATAGTCTCAAATATGACTGACTGACAAAACAAAACACTTATTTTTTCTTACATTGGGAAATGAATTATGCATAAATGATTCACTGTTCAATCATAATCTATCAAATATCAAAGTGAAGGATCATCAGAGCACCAATCCCATAGGCCACGTGCAGCATGAATACTACTAAAACACGAATCATCTTGCTGGTGGAACAGAAAGAGGCAAAACGTTAAGGCACACGAACGGCAGAGGTTATGAGCAAATGGTGCAAAAATGCAAGAAATGTAACATCTGGCAAAAAAAAAAATCATCTTCAATGAATTATCAGGATTATCAAGAAGAAATGCTCACAGTGACATATTTGTAAAAAATTGTCCATTATTTTTAGTTGCACTTTTGGTCTTTATATAACATTGCTGTTATCAAAAATAAACCCAAATGAATATTTAATTTGGTGCCAAAGCCAGAATAGGAATTAGCAGTTTTTGAATTTGATTGAGAGAAAAAAAACAAACATATGGAAGCTTTTTTTCCCATCACAGGATAGAGAGAAAAAAAATAATAATAATTTTTTTCACAATTCTGCCTTTTTTCCTCACAATTCTGAGTTTGAGTTTATATCTCACAATGTTGACTTTTCTTCTCGCAATTTTGACTTGAGATACTTTATAAAGTCAGAATTGCAAGATATAAACTACGAATTGCAAACTCACACTTCCAAGGAAAAAAGAACGAAAAAAAAAATGAATTGCGAGATATCTTCAATTCTGAGAGGTGGGAATTATGAGATTTAAAACTCGCAATTACCTCTTTTTTTTTTCTTTTTTTTTTGCACAAAATTGTGAAAATGTAAACTCAGAATTGTGATAAAAAAAGAATTGTGAGATATCAACTTAGAATTGTGAGGGGGAAAAAATTCAGAATTGCGGGAAAGAAAAAAAAAACATAACTGCGAGATTAAAAACAGTCACAATTACTGTTTTCGTTTTTTTTTTTATCCCACAGATAAAAACGAAAGAAAACAAGCTTCCATAGATACATATTCCAGACTTGACAATAATCACTTTACGTCTTTCTTTGGACAACCGTGCTTAGTTTTGTTTGTTAGTACCTATAGGAAAAATATGCATACTAAAATCTTATAATTCAATAAAATCATATATTTTAAAAGAACTACACAAATGCATGCATTGAGCTTTATGTCACTGGAGAGCAATGTACAACAGACCAGTATGCTGTATACAAACTATCATACAATATAACTGCATACATGTATAACAATATCATTTTATAGATGAGCTTCAATAGAATTTAATATCGTGAACATCTATTAGCTTCAACATAGAAACAATCAGCTTTAATCACCTTACACGTGTGTATATGTGACACTGTAAGACTGGTTTACATTCATGTCTCCATTCAATGCAGAGAAAATGCCAAAAAAAAGTCAAGAGAAATTAAATGCATTTATTGCATTGAAGTCCTGTTTTGTTGAACACCGGCTCACTTAAAGTTACGTGTTTGCTGGCGTTTACTGTCAAGACATGAACTCCGAGGCTGATGTCATGATGAAATGCATTTTATGGGAGTTTATTACTGAGAACTTGATGCTTTAGATGGTTATAAACTAACCAGATGAAGCCAATCAACTGCAGATGTGTCCACCTGTTATGAGCGCCGAGAAGAAATCATGCAGGAAGAAAGACAAAGCTGTCTTTGTCTCTCCACAGAAAGACCACCGCGTCCATCGCTGGAGAGCCAAGACAGCCAACTTTCTGTCTTCCAAAGATAGCAGCTGTCTAAAGCTTACAGAGTGTCTTTTTCGCCAGCCACTTTCTCCATAATGCCCCGTATGCTGTGCACATCTGGCCAAACGAGCCTTTTCACAGCACTGCATGTGTCACAAGTGGAGTCCAGTGGAGTGCGGGGAATATCGGGAAGAAAGAGCAATCCAAAAATATGTTTTTCATTGTCCAAGAATTTGCTGTGAGCAGAGAAAAGTAAAGGAGGGAAGGAAATCCTTGTGTTTTTCCATTGCATTGTGCTACATTGGAGACTGTACATGTTCACAGTGCACGCGACTCAGAGCCCATCCTCTGAGAGGCCAAGAGGAGAGTTGGATTGTGGGTAATGGAGTCTGTCAGTGGTGGTGATTCCCTATACTGATGCCCTATGAGGGCCGAACTGAAGACAGCCATCTTCTCAAATCTAAGTTAGAGTTAAACAACAAAATTAAACACTTTAAGAGCAACAATTCTGTAACAAAACAATGTGAGATATATATACTGCAAAATACACTACTGTTCAAAATTTTGGGGTCAAATTATATTTATTTATTTAAGAAATTCATATTTCTATTTAGTAAGGATGCATTAAATTTATCAAAAGTGACAGTAAAGACATTTATAATGTTATAAAAGATTTCTGTCAAATAAATGCTGTTCTTTTGATTTAGCATGGTTTTCACAAAAATATTTAGCAGCACAACAGTTTTCCACATTGAAAATAATCATCATATTATTATGATTTCTGAAGATCATGTGACACTGAAGACTGGAGTAATGATGCTGGAAATTCAGCTTTGATCACAGGAATAAATAACATTTTACAATATACTCAGATATAAATCAGTTATTTTAAAATGTAATAATATTTTACAATATTACTGTTTTTACTGTATTTTTGATCAAATAAATACAGCTTTAATGAGCATAAGAAACTTCTTTCAAAAACATTACAAAATCTTACTGACCCCAAACGGTAGTGTATTTTGTTGTATATTTTGTATTTGCTTTGAACGAGATATTTTATATTGTCCTAAAACTTCTGTTTAAATAATAATAATAATGATAATAAATTAATTTTAAAAATAGAACAAAAATGTAAACAGTTCATGCAAAAATATACATTTTATAATCATTCATCCACCCTCATGTCTTTTGAAACATGAATACTGTTTTCTTTTTAATAAAAAAAAAAAACCTAAATAACAGCATACATATTTGGAATGACACGAGTGTGAGTAAATAATGACAATGTTCATTTCCATTCAACTATTAATTATTACATTGTGTGGGAGAGTTAGGAAGATCACAGGCTAATATAGAGCAGGCGTCTCATATAAATCATCGTGTTTACATCTTCACATTTTCCCACTTGAGCCACAAATTCAGATCTAAAGATGAATCAAAAGTCACAAAGTTCAAAGCGAACAGATGCTGTTTATGTCTATGTCTTCAGGTTTTTGCTAGACTAATTTGCAACATTCAAAGCTCATATAAAGTAGACTATAAGCTAGCTATTACTGTAAATGGATCATGTGCTATAAAGCAGAGTTTTTGTCCTAATCAATAATGGCAAATGGACATTTGTAGCCTCACGGTGTTTGTATGACCAAACACTGCAGCTAAATATGATCGTCACTCCTCTTTCGAGAGCATCTGTACTCACATACGACCTCATTCATACTTCAACAAAACCAATTTGTGTCAATCATAGATAAAAGCATTCCTATGCAACATTTCCATGTCGATCACTAAGCTCCGCCCCCTAAGTTAACATTACTAACTCAAACGAACATAATGGTCCATTTCTACATGCGTTCACAATGATAATGTGAACTCTTTAGCTGCTATCCGCATTAGCATGACATAAAATTTATATTTTAATCACTTAATGTTAAGTTATTTGTGTTATTATAAACATAGGTGTCTATTTTGAACAACTTGGCTGAGGTAGGATGCTAGTGAAATACAGAAACAGAGGGATTTGTCTTGACTCGTTTGTAAATTAGTCTCCACAGACGTGTCTTGCACCAGTACTGCGGTCTATCTGCAAACCACATTAAACTACGGTACAGAAAGAGTGTGCTATTTAAAAGCAGTGACACAACAACAACATAAACAACACATTCGCCTGTTGACGATAGTTTACAAACAATAAAACATCTGAAGTCGCTAATATTACTTACTCAGAATTATCGGATTAAGCTGTTTCTTGTTCATAGCCGCAAGATGCCAAAACATTTCTAGCATCAGGAGTTCAGGAGTGACTATTATATTCCATACACACCCGAAACAATCATTTAGGGGATTCACTCCCACATTAATATGCTGTTCTCTCTCTCAAAATCTGCAGTGTGTATGTGACCTTTTGATGGTTTCCATTCAGGATGGACTTCCTTGAATCTAAGGAAAAGTCTAGAAGTCAGGTTGGTTTTGTTGACTACATTTTTGACTGAGTTTGTTTTCTGTGCAGTAAAAATAGAGGACAGCCAACCAATGGTATATTCAAAGTATCAACATAGTAACCATAAATGGATCGGTTAGCATGCTTTCTATTTAAAAGACTGTTTAAACTGAGATGGGCCAATCGCCAAAACAGCAGACGGAGGGAATGTCAGAATGACGCCAGCTTACTTTAGATCGGTATGGACTTCATCTTCACCATGGAAGCCAGTTCTTGTTTCTTCACATTGTCCTGTTTTCTCTGTCTGACCCTATAAAGGGAACATTTAAGAGATCAAATAACAGATTGTCTCATGTCTCTGTCTAATTGTTGCAACCTGTTTGTATGGATTTAGTTATGAAATATAGATGTGTAAATAAAGCAGAATTACTACCATAGAAGTGTGATGATAGTTAATAACACAGCCACCATGACCGCTGCAAACAGACCCAACAAAATCAACAGTCCGAGGCTTCCAGTCTGGTGTAACGATGAATCTGAAGCAAAAACAAAACACAAACTTAAACAAAATGAAACACAAAACAAAGCACGCGCACACACACACACAAAACAAAACAAAACAAACAAATAAATCAAAATAGCAAAACAAAAGAAATAAACAAAAAAACAACAGTACAACACAACACAAAAAAGAACAAAACAAAACACAAATAATTAAAACAAATAAAACAAAATAACAAAACAAAAGAAATAAACAAAAAAAACAACATAACACAAAAGAGTACAACAACACAAAACACAACACAAACAAATAAATCAAAATAACAAAACAAAAGAAATAAACAAAACACAACAACACAAAAAAACAGTACAACACAAAACAGAACAAAACAAAACACACATAATTAAAACAAATAAAACAAATTAACAAAACAAAATAAATAAACAAAAAACTACATAACACAAATAAACAAAACAAAATAGTACAACAACACAAAACACAAACAAATAAATCAAAATAAATAAACAAAAAAACACAACACAAATAAACAAAACGCAACAACACAAATAAACAAAGCACAAAAAGAGATAAAACAAAACAAAAACACAACATAATTCGAAAAAAAAAAAAAACAATGATTCAATACAAAACAAAATAAAACAAAGCAACAAAACAAAATGAAACGAGACAAAATAAAACGAAACAAGACAGAACAAAACAAAATACAAAATGAAAAACATAAAACACAACACAAAAAAATAAAACAACAAAAATAAAAATAATGAAAGTGAGATATATTATTTAGTGATTGTACTTTTTTGTAAATATTACTGTTATAGCATTTGTATAGCATTTGTAAAACCAGTAAAAAAAAAGAGAGCCTTGACAAAGAAATATCAATTAAAATAATAATATGTCCATCTTTATTTACTTCCTAAGGTGTGTAAGGCATTTCCGAACATCACACAAACCAGATGAGAGTCGTAAAAAGCTGAACCATGGCCAGCCAGGCGGCAACTTTCTCCAGTGAGTTCCTGTCTCGCTCTGCTTATCTTTACAAAGAAAACACGGAGCTAATGATTTGCCAGGCCACCTCCATGTCGACACAATAATTCCCTACAGTTAAAATTAAGTAATCAAAGTCATTACAGGTGATAAAAAGCTATTTCATTTGAATTGCTTTTTGGCCATTTTTATTTCATTTTTGCCATCTTTAGCATATAACGCTCAAGAAATGAAGACATTCGTGTGTGAGCAAAAGCTTTTATGCTCCAAGTTAGTCCAGGCAAAGGGTGGCTACTTCGAAAAGCTCAAACTCTTCTGATAATTTTATGGTCACTACATAATTTACCTTGACACATTTATAAAAAAAAAACAAAAAACGAGTCAATTATACAAACTTCATTCCAGTCTTGAGCTGATAAATATGACTCTTGCAATCATACAGCGTGTTCACATTCTAGATGAGTGGTTATAAATAAATGGCCTGGAAACAGTTAGCTAATGAAGAGCAGACTGAGTCATGCTGGTCTGCCACATGACTGCATTAGGGAAGACTGGCACGCTTTGATTGGTCAGAGCCCGATGATGGGGGAAACTCCGCCCACCACAAACAAGCCCAAACCATCTGGATAACGTTTAGGGGGTGAAACAACTCTGGCTAAGATCTCGAAAGCATCTGATATCGTGTGTTTAATCTGTGAATGCGTATAACGATCCCTGCCAAAACCTATGAGTGAAAAGATAAACTGTCAAACAGAGAAACAACGTTGCAGTTTTAACAAAATTCTCCGAATTCCTTCAACGTACGGTGTATCAAATCTAAGGCAAATACCTGGAGACTTGTCTGTCGTCCTCACTGGAAATGAGTTGAAAAATGGAAAGCTAAAATCCACCGGTTCCTCTGTTGGCTCTTTCCAAGGCTCTAAAATTGCAAAACAAATATAATTATATACATTTATACTGCTTCTGAATTATTCATGACCAGCTCTGCTCAAAAGTCATGTCAGGTTTCCCCTTGACAATCCAAAGCTCATAATTTAATTTGCTTTCATGCAGTGGACAAAACATTATTCTGCTGCTACATTTTTTTTTTTTATTATTATTATTGTACAGCAAGACTGACGTAAATAGACAGCTCCATTGTAGTGCATTGTGTGCTACTCAAACACAAAGCATGTTAAAAAATAAATAAATAAATCTTCTGACCATGAGTTGCCAACATCCAGATGATTATCTTCCTTTATTAGATTTATCAGATATCTGCCTTAGAACACAGTCCAATATCCTGAAGGACCATGCTAGCTGTGCACAATTTGATTTACGCCATTATTACATTAGCTATCTGAAGGATCTGATGGATGATGGGTCATATATAGTACATTAAAGCACTTCTCAAAAAAGATTGATACATTTTTTATCAATTTATTTGTGATTAGCTGTGTGGATCACGAGTTAATTAAACGCATTGAGCAGAAAGCCTGTTTTAAACATAATCAATTAGCATATGGATGGTTGATTTCTCTAGACTGGTTTATTTTAAACTGCCTCGTGGTGTGACAAATTATTTTTTTAAAGTAGAAATATTAGAGTATTTAACACTTTAACATTTAATCTTTACAGTAAGGTTCTATTTGTTAGCATTAGTTAACATGAACTAAAAATACACCTAAAGCATTTATTCATCTTAGTTAATGTCAGCATTTGCTAATTTACTAATTATTAATGATTAAAATCAAAAGTTGTATATGTTAATATTATTTATTAGACGTAGGCAAACATTAAACATTAATAGTTGTATTTTTTTTAACAAAGATTAATAAATACTGCAACAAATGTATGGCTCATTGTTAATAATGTTAGTCAATGCATTAACTAATGTTAACTAATGGAACCTTACTGAAATAATATTCCATCTAGTATCTCAACAGTCACACTTTAGTTTAGAGACAATTCTCGCTATTAACAAACTATTAACTTGACTTTTGCCACAGTAAACTCCTAATTTTCTGCTTATTAATAGTTAGTACGGTAGTTGTTAAATTTAGGTATGAGGTCGGATTAAGGGATCTAAAATATAGTCATTCAGAATGAGGCATTAATATGTGCTTTATAAGTACTAATACACAGCCAGTATGCTAGTAATATGCATGCTAATAAACAACTAGTTAATAGTAAGAATTGGTCCTTAAACTAAAGTGTTACCATCTCAACTAATAAGAGCTCAATGCAAAAATGCATGCATAATAATTATAACACAAACTGAAAAATGTTGTCTAAGATTTCTACACATATAAACATAACTTTTAAGTTGTTTAAAAAAAATGATTTTCTATTTCTGGTCATTTCATGCCTGCCACTGGTGCATAACACTGACTGTATAAGTAAGAACCTTTTACAAGCAATCAGTGTCAATAATTAGTTATTAATTAGATTTGTGTGTGTGTGTGTGTGTGTGTGTGTGTGAGTGTGTGTGTGTGTGTGTGTGTGTTCACTGACCGATCCACGGCTGGGCTTCTACCACATGACTCCATTCACTCCACTGGCTGTGGTTGATCAGGGCGTCCTGAGCTCTGATCTGGATCTGATGCAGGCGACCCACTAGAGCGTCCATGATCTTTAGGCTTGTGTTCTCCTCTGTCTCCAGCTGAGGAAAGATCAACAGATGCATCCACTTAACAGAGGATATATATCAGGGCCGGACTGGGATGCAATTTCAGGCCGGGAAATCTCACACACATCCAGGTCACACAGAAAAAAAAGGGCCAAAATTGTACCTTTTTGGTTACAACAGCTTGCCACCTAGCAGTACACCATACATATTAGTACCTTAAGAGTAGTAATTCGAACCCTTAAGGTACTAATTTGTAGGCCTACCTATTAGGGGTAAAAAAGGAACAGTGACAAGCTGATGTACCCCAAAAGGTGCAATTGGCCCCTTTGGCCCCTTATTTCTCCCGGTGCTCCCGATGGTCAAATCATGCTAGATAACCAGACCATAAGGTCTTGGTTATGTCATCTTAAGTGATGCTATCATTCATGTTTTTTTTTTAATCATCTACATTTTATTTATTAATTTATTATTTATTTATATTACAATTTTTCTATTATTCTATACAACAATTATATATTTTTTTCACCTGAGGTGTTATGCCAAAAATAAAATTAGTAACAAAAATGTTAATATATAATGTTTTTTTAATAAACATTTCCTATTATTATCAATGCTGAAAACAGTTGTGTTGCTTCATATTTTTGTGGAAACTGATACATTTTTCAGTATTCTTTGATAAATAGAAAGATAAAAGAACGGTGTTTATTTGAAACAGAAATCTTTTGTAACATTATAAATGTCTTAACTGTCACTTTTGATCAATGTTATGTTTCCATGCTGAATAAAAACATTAATTTCTTTAAAACACAAACAAACACACACACACACACACACACACACTTTTCTCTTTTGGAACACAACGTGACAGCAGTTTTGCCTGTTTTGGTTTTCATTCATTTTATTAAAGCAAAAACAAAAATGAGCATGTTTATAACTGGCTAGCTTCATCACTTGTCAGACAAAGCATAAACAACCCTTACAGTGGCGCAAACACACACACACATACACATGCACATACAGATACACATACACACACACACACACACACACAGAGCTCTGGAGACAGCAAACATCTGGTTGTCTGATGAAAGACCAAGCAGCCTGGTGAAAGCAGATAAGATCAGCCTATGCAGAGATGACTATGGGGCTCTGAGATAAGACAACACTGTCTGTGTGTGTGTGTGTGTGTGTGTGTGTGTGTGTGTGGAGAGGGCTGGACTACAGGACTGTTTATTGAAGACTCATATGAAATGAGGGTTGTATGTTGGTTGCAAACCAAGAAAACAACCCTTTCCTCATACAATGAAAGTCAAAAGGGGTCCACAATGTGGGTTTGGACCACATTGCATTTCATTATATGGACAAACAATATTTTCTTTTAAGTAAAAAAAAAAAAGTCACAGAGGTTTGGAAGAATGTTGGTAACCCAACTGTTGCTAGTAGCCATTGACTTCCATAGTATTTTTTTTTTCGGTAGCCATAGACTTACTACTTTGAAAGTCAATGGTTACTAGCAACTGTTGGGTTACCAACATTCTTCAAAATATCTTCTGCCACACACACACACAGGTTTGTTTTTGTGAAAAGTGGGGACATCCCATAGGCGTAATGGTTTTTCTACTTGAGGTCCGTACAGTATAGAATATACTGTATATACTCTATTTGATATATATACTCTATTTGAGGTCCGTACAGTATAGAATATACTGTACAGACTGTATATTCTATTGCCCTACACCAACCCTACCCCTAAACCTACCCCTCACAGGAAACTTTGTGCTTTTTCAGATTTTCAATACACTCCATTCTGTGTGATTTATATGCGTTTTGAAAAGTGGGGACATGGGGTAATGTCCTGAAAAGTCACCTTCTCCTTGTAATACCTATGTCATACCTTTGTCATTATACAAATTTATGTCCTCATTTGTCACAAAAAAGCGCACACACACACACACACACATAAATCTAATTAATAACTAATTATTGACACTGATTGCTTGTAAAAGGTTCTTACCATTGACCAGTAGTTGGAGCCGATCGGCCGGTAGCGCAGTAAGAAGGTTAAGGGAAAAGCAGCCATGATTTCAACCGACCAGGATGAAGGCCAACTCCACTGCACCAGTAACTGAGTGGGCTGACCTTCCACCTGAAGAACTCGGACATCCTCGGGAGGATCTGGCTTCACTGAAACCACAGAATTACAGACATCAATTCTTATTACATAAAACTGAAAAAAATGGAGAAAAAAAGTAAGATTATGGAACCAAATGCTACTCTAAAAGAGTCGAAGACATTTTTAAGAAAGCTTTTCAACCCCCCTGAGTACTTGTTGAGGTGGGGAAGTGGACATGTGTAAAACATATTTCAAAACTCTATTATAATATAAATCAAAATATATGAAATTAATCAATGAATGCGCTAGCGATACGAAGGCATATAATCTCACAGAGTTCATGAGGATCTATCTGGAGGATGGTGGAGTTGGATCTCAGCGGGTTGATTTCGGTGATGTTCACCAGGATCTTTGAGGTCCAGAACGGTGGGTTAGTAATCGTACACTCATTCACCCCAATGTGCTCCTGCTCGCAGGGCTCCACATCTCTGCCCTTAACACTGTAGACAGAACAGCAGAAGGAGACAGATAAATAAATAAATAACATAACATAACATAGCAACATAATTATTTGATCAAAAATACAGCAAACATAAAATTACAGTTTACATTTTAAAATAACTATTTTCTAAGTGAATATATTTCAAAATTAAAAATATTTCAAAATAATTTATTCCTGTGATCAAAGCTGAATTTTCTTTACTTTTTCTTTACTTTTCTTTCATTTTCACATTACTCCAGTCTTCAGTATCACACGATCCTTCAGAAATCCTTATGATATGCTGCTTTGATGCTCAAGAAACATTTCTGATTATCATCAATGTTGAAATATTTCAATATTTTTTGTAGAAATATTTTTTTAGGATTCTTTCATGAATAAAAAAATTTACATGTTCAACAAGTGCATCATATTCAAACATTACAAATGTCTTTACTGAGACTTTTGACCAATTTAATATGTGTTTGCAGAATAAAAGTATTAATTTATCACTGTATATAATCTTAATGACCGCCCCCCCCCCCCCCCCCCCCC
>NW_015642816.1:458459-467172 GCF_001515625.1 Sinocyclocheilus rhinocerous
GAACAGTAGTGTATACATCAACAAAAATTAAATAAAAAAATCAAAAATTTACATTATTTAACTATATTAGTTAACATGAACAATACTTAAACAGCATTTATTAATCTTAGTTAATGCTAAATTCAGATTTTACTAATGCATTATTAACATTAAAGGTAACACTTTAGTTTAGGGACCAATTCTCACTATTAACTAGTTGTTTATTAGCATGCAGATTACTAGCATACTGGCTGTTTATTAGTACTTATAAAGCACATATTAATGGCTTATTCTGCATGACCGTATTTTAGATCCATTAATCCACCCCACACTACTTAGCAACTACCTTACTAACTATTAATACGCAGCAAATTAGGAGTTTATTGAGGCAAAACTCTTAGTTAATAGTGAATATGTGTTCCCTATTCTAAAGTGTTACCACAAAGGTTAATAAATATATTGTCAAATATATTGTTCACTGTTAGTCCATGTTATTTAATGCAATAACTAATGTTAACAAATGAGACCTTATAGTAAAGTGGTACGAATAAAATATAATTTTGATTATAACAGATAGATAGATAGATAGATAGATTTTAATTTCATTTTAATATGATTATTATACACAAAACGAGATGAGACCGCACCTGTAGGAGGTTCTGTATAATGTGGGCAGGTGTGTTGTCTTAGTTTGTACCCAGGAGCAGTAGATTTTCATATGATTCGGCACACGACAAGACACTCTGACGAAATGAGGCGGATCTAAAAGAAGAAGAAGACAAAAAATATCTCATGAGCTAACTTTAGACACAATACACTTTATCTGTGAACATTCAAACAGACAGACTGCACAAGACGGCTGTTTAACTCAAGCGCTGCCTTCAAGAAGATGAGGGTCCGTAATACGGTAGACTAAACTTATACACACGCTAGAACCAGCAATCTCAACCCTTCCTATCAGGAAACTGTGGATCTGTGATTCAAGGACTTCCTGTTAGAGGAAGTGCCCTGAGTTAAACAGCAAGGGCGTACAACTGCACACTTTCTTCATCTCCCAGGGCACAGAGTGCTTCCTTTTTACTAGAACATTTCCACCATTTTCACCATTTCCAGCACCACTTCGGAGGCATCGAGCAATTATGAGACGCAAATACAGTAACAGAGATACCAACATTTCAGTTGTCAATACCAATGTCAATGAGTGTCCTTTTTTAAAGCATGGCAAACGATTATAAAACATAATTACTTAAAACGTACTTTAAAGTAAAAATTGTAATTTGATATTCGACACTCTTAACACTTTCCCATAGAAGCATTTTTATTTTAGAGGTCTCAAGCACACATATGCACTTCTAGGATGTGATCCGAGATGAATTTCGCAACGAGTCAAGAGTATGATTCAAAGTTTATCAGGTCCGTTATGTTTATGTTGCTACAACACTTCCATTTGTTTAAGCCAACAATGTTCTTAAGATGACGTTTTCAATCAGAAGCAATGGAACTTAGTCGTGGTAGATGCCATATTAAATTTAAGAGTAATGAAAACGAGGCTGCGAGGGATAAACATATAGTCTGTTCAATTCGTCGCACGGTGTTAGGGTTAGGAAGGAATGTCCTGATTCAATACAAATTGAGGTCAGTCAAGAGCATTTGTAGAAAAATGTTGATTGACACATAAGATCATTTAGGTTTGCCCTTCACTTAAAATAGGTGTAAATTAAAAAAATTAAAACTAAATAAATAAATAATAATAATAATAATAATAATTATTATTATTATTATTAAGTAAACATAAGTAAATAATCATTATTAAAAGCATAATTAAATACATAAAAAATCTTAAATAAAATTATAAATAAAATGATAGATAGATAAACAAACAAATAAACAAACACATAAATAAATAAATATATATATTTTTTTTTTGGCTAAGTGATTGACACCAAGGCACAAGGTACAATAGTACATCTATTCATTGTGGCCTAGTTTTCATATACATTAAATAAAATATGGCATCTACTTTAAGGCAATTCTTTAAACCCTTATCCTCAAATAGTTTATCAAATGAACCACATTGTGAGTCAAAACACGAAACAAGGGACTCTTGTATCGTTGGAAGCTGACTTACGACCCAGGCGTAGTTTGATGGACTGCAGTAACGTTCCTCGTTCATCATGGCAGCTGTAGTTGCCTTCCATCGAGTGTGTGGTGTTCAGTAGCGTAAGCGAGCCCTTGTGTGTTTGCCACGGCGGTACTGAGCTCCCATTGAACCGCCATTCCACCGGAGACCTGCGAACCCATCCACAACTCAGAGTCAACAACAACCTTCACCTGCTTTCCTTGCAAACCTGCTCTAATCAAAGATAGGCCTACAAAATAACCGCTATCAACGCCAACTGGACCTGCGTATCCTGTTACTCATTCGTGTGTTGTGCAAATCTTATTTTTGGAACTGGGATTATCTTGGATAGTGTCTTTATTGGCAAGAAATATGCATTTATTTGAAACACAAGGCTTGCCAAAATCTGAGGCTGGGGAGTGAGGCCCCCCCACCCCCCACCCCCCACCCACAGTGAATAGCCTCGATGTGTCCAAACCCTATATGGACTGGCCCCGTGCCCCTACAGAGGGTGGTTAAGCACACTATTATCACTCCTTACAGGAAAGCTTAGCTCTGGAGTCTAATGGAGCTCTAGCAAGGCTTAATATAGACTGGGGAACGTACCCGCCGTGAGCGCCTCCGCATGTGAGCGTGACCCTGGAGCCCAGTCCACCGAACTGGACGTCTGAAACTGAAAGCAGGAGACATGTGAGCTTCGCTATTTCAGAAGTGACAAGAGACATCTCATCAAGTGATTATGTTATCAACCAGCCAGTGGTACATAAAATCTACATAAAATAAATAAAATATGTAAAATAAATAAAATACAAATATATAAGTATTAGGGCAATCAAAGTTAACATGTTAAACACATGCAATGCATTTATTTATTTAGCTATTTACACATTTATACACGTATCGATTCATAATTTATGCACAACAAGTCTCAACTGAAATATCATCCAAGTGAAATATCACATTAACAGTGTATAAACATCATCATCATCATCCTGTATAAACACCTTTACACATGTAAGATTGAGACCAAAAAGTGGTGGGGAAAGTGTGTTTATTTGATTTGTTGCTGATTTGCATGTCATGTGTGTTTCGGTGTAGTTTAAGAAAAAAAAATTTGAATTATGTTCAGATATGTATAATTACATGGTAATTATACAGTTTAAATATGCTTATTACACAGCTCTGTGGAATACTTGATTCTGATTGGTCAGTTGCGACATTCCGAGGTCTGTTCTCCCTCGACAACAAGCAGTAAAAACGAATAACACAGGCTCATCCGGGTAACTGAAGTCGGCGCTATACTGCCAGGAACAGTTTTTTTCTTGGTGGAAACTTTGCGTTTGGTTAGCTAATAAAATATTAAAACTCGATTCAAAATTGTGGAAAATTATTTAATTATGTCATCCTGGTATCGCGGACTCGTTTCATACAAACGCAGCTGCTCCCATTTTGCTACGATTGTTTTGTACGCTATAATGGATTATAAGATAACTAACAAACTGGTAAGTTTTTAAAACATTTTCGTCTTAAATCTTTTATCGCCATATTTATTTATGTGGTGAAATGTTGTGTAACTGCACCGTATCGCTTAAATGTCTGTCTAGTTTGAACTTGCCGCTTACTCGCAACTGCTGTGT
This sequence comes from Sinocyclocheilus rhinocerous, assembly GCF_001515625.1. Classification (NCBI taxonomy): domain Eukaryota; kingdom Metazoa; phylum Chordata; class Actinopteri; order Cypriniformes; family Cyprinidae; genus Sinocyclocheilus; species Sinocyclocheilus rhinocerous. The sequence goes on from NW_015642816.1 coordinate 462,195, forward strand.
TCGCGGAAACTTTGTGTTCAAATATTTCAACTCAAATCAATATTTTGTGTCTAATTATTTACTTATGAGGCAAGCAGCCGTGTAATAAGCGGGATAATGTACATCTAGCCGGTTGTTATCGCTGAATAACCCCCATTCAGGGTGATCCTGATTATTCTGCGATAACAACCGACTGGATGTACATTATCCCTTACATATACCGCAAAGACTGACATACATGCAGACTAATAAAGATTTTAATTTTTTTCATTTATAAATAAACTAAATGTCCTACAAAATACTACCAAAAAAACATATTAATTAAATAATTAACTAACATCTCTAAATACAATATATTGTAATTTCTTAAATATAAAATATAATCAATTTATATGATAAATTGCATACATATTCTTGTGGAAAATTACTTCAATCAAAAACCGTAAAGATTGCAAACTTTTGAATGGTTGTGTATATTTATGTGCATTTGTATTTTTTTTCTTTTTCATCAAAATTTTAATTGATTCTCATAGTTTTAGTTTAATTATAAACGATTTATAAATAATAATAGCTCATAAGTGTGATTTTTTTTCTACTTTTCCAAACATTCTTTATTTTATTTTATTTTTTGTAGTATTTATTATGATTATTATTGTATTATTATTATTTATTTATACTTAATCTCTTGTGTCACATACGTGTGCAAAGAATCATGGGAGCGAAAAGTGTCCATCAGTTGTACCCTTCGAAATCCTTCATTCCAAAAGAGCTCTTTGAAGTGACCAGCTTTCAGCACTTCGCTGCATCCATGATTGTTCTCACTAAAAAGTGCCCTTAAGAGGCAAATTGATCCCATTTGGAACACAGTGAAAATCTGTGGTTGGTGACATCAAAAGACAGTCAGGCCCGTTCTTGGCCAGAATGAGTTGAAAAGTGGGCCAGACTTTGTGCTGATATTTAATAGTCAGGCTGAGACTATAATGCAATTATTTTGCAATGGGAGCTTGACTGTATTTCAACGACTTTAAATTATATACAGCTTGACAAGCTCCAGTTTAAGAGTTGCTTCCTCAAAAACTGCACCGCTTCATCCGTTCATCATTATAAGGCTTGCAGTGATTCTATAGCAAGAATCAAGGTGTTTACGTTACTGTGCTTTTCTGCCTAGTCAGATTTCAGTATTTATATCAGACATTTACTGCCACGAGTTAAACAAAGAGCAAACACACACGCACAGAGTCTCACACACACTGCGAGTGGAGTCGATCCAGTGCCCAGGGTCTAACTGCGCTCAAGAAACACTCGTGCTCAATGTCGGCTTTCAGGAAATACTGGCAAAAGCATTTTATTTGAAATCCCACAACATTTCTCAAATTTCTCCCTCTCTGGCCAGCGAAATCGCAGCCATAACACACACAGACCAGAGCTGCATGCATTAATTGAGCAATCCATATGCGGGGCAATGGAGAACTGGGGACTTTAAACAGAGATGTTTATTGTTCCACAAGACAAAGCCATGGCTATGTTCCTGGTCTGGATTAAAATCTAATTGTCACATGATAAAACTTGATGCTATCTGCTCTAGTTGTTCTGTATAATATCATCCTGCTTTGTCAACAAAGAAACGCTACAACGACTTGTGACGAGGTCCATACGCTGGAACGCAAATCCAAATACTAACAGCAACAACATTTGAATGCTAATGTGGTTTTATGCTATCGGTTTACTGTAGTTTTGGTCAAATAAATGCGGTCTTGGTGAGCAGAATAGACTTTTCCCAAAACATTTTCAAAAATCTGATGAAACAGGCATTATACCAAAGACTTTAGGGACTTTGGTTAAACTTTTGAAAGACAACATTTAAATCTGCATTTGCACCGCAAATGAACAGCTTCACAAACAGTCTTTTTAACCACACATTATTGTTATTTCTGTGTTACAAACCTTTTAACAACAGAATAACTGGGATACAAGTTTATAGTTTGATGTCTACGGTAGCAAAATTGAGTAAAATGAACTTTTTAAAAGCATTTTTACACTTGTATGTGTTGTATAGGTTATCTCTGTACGCCTGTAGCTGGCAACAAAGTATTTGTCACTGAATCATTAATTCAAGAGATTTATTCACATACGCTGATTCATCCAACAAGGAAACAAGTCTTTATGAATGAGACATTGACTCATTCATTAAAATGATTCTTTAATTATTTTGTTCAAATTAATATGTTTTTGGTGGAACCTCTATAAATTACATGTTATTTTGCTTAGCCTGTTTTGTTTTCTTCAGATTCGTGGGAGAATCGTGATCTCAATTTTAATTTGGGGCCATTTCTTCAAAGGAGGCAAGGGAGGCGTGCCTTCTCAAAAAAGTGAATGAGAAAATAATAAATAGTACGAAACTAAAACTATGCAAATCTTACAAAATATGAGATTAAAAAGCGGCTCCCCTGAGAATGAATTAAGACATATTATGTCTTAATACATGAATGTTACATGAGGAGGCAATGCCTCCATCGCGCTACGATTGGGTCATGCGATAAATCCTGCCTCTTGTTTGTTTTTGCACAAACTTTTGCATTTTGGCTGTTCATTTACACAACAAAGGTGTTTTGGCAGCCTGAAAATGGGTTTTGAAAATGGGTTTTAAAGTGCAAGTGTTTTGAAAACAATACCATTATCGTCTCGTGTAAATGTGAATTTGTGAAAATGGTGATGTCGCCACCTACTGGCCTGGAATTAATAATACAGTGTTTTAGTTATTTTTGTGGATCCATGTGAACAGGGGTCGTTTTGACAACGTTGTTGTCTGTAAGCAAAACTTTTCAAAAACACAAAGGAAAAACTCTGTTTTAGTACAATCGTTGTTGTGTCAACGTACCTTTAGATATCACCGCTTTGTCACTTCAAAATAAAACTTGAAATAACATGATCTGTGGGGGTTTTAGTGATCAATCAGCTTGGCGAAATTAAAGGTACATCTCCATTTCTTTGACCAGTGTTTACCGAGCTTTGATGACTGATGACCTAAAAATTATTTGATTATTAAAACAAACAGCTGAACATCAGTTTACAAATAAGATATATCGTTTAAACTGCTACCGCTTTGAGTTCTTATTTTGGAATAAATGTGACCCGTGCTGGCAAAATGAGTGGGAATGCGCACAGGCTAATTTTGAGCTACAGGTAAAAAAAAGTGAAAAAAGTCGATTTTAGTTGATTTTGAGGTTTTCACAAAAATTAGTTCATTAAGCCCTCGTCTAGCGATCCCAATGCTCCACATAATAATTTTAGATGTTTAATTACCTTTATTTGTACATTTTCTGAGAGGAGTACCTTTTCTCCTCTCGTTTCTCGCGCTGACTGTCATCCGAAGCGTGTGCATAAAGGCGTTTCCGACTGCGCGCGATCTCGATAAATATACACATACACAGAGTTACAGTATTTAAGTATTCACGCCAATATATTCTGTTATGTCTTAAGTAAAAGTTTGGGGAACTGTTGGGGAAAAGCATCTGATGTGTAACATTATATTAGATCTGTGCATTACAGTAGGTCAATATAGGCCGCCCCATTAATGTTAATCTAACAATAAAAGAAAAGAGTGAATCACTCGCTGCTCTTGATTTAACTGCTTTTTGTAGTTGCAATAATTAATTTATTTGTAATAAACACAGTAAAGGGATTTTTACATTTGGTTATTTGTTTTTGTTGAATTCTTTTGTTTAGATGTAAAATGAAAAAGGTAATGCACTATTTGTTTTTTTTTTCTTATATTTGTTCTATATAAAAATAGCTATATTGTGATTATTAATATAGCAATTATTATTAAGAAAAGAAGTGCAGGAAAAGATGTAACGTTGCAGGTGATTTTGCTTTGGAACCTTCAGAAAACTTTAACTCGATTTTTCTCAAAATTGACTTTGCTGACTCTATCGACTTCAAACAGGTGTAGCGCAGTAATTTTTCGTCCAAATCCAACAAATCATACATTATTCTTAAGGTCTTTTAATGGAGAATGTGAAAATGAAATAACTCATTTTTGAAAAATCGCTCATTGTGACTCATTTTGCCAGCACAGGTCACAAATGTAAAAATGCTTGAAAACACTTAGGGCCATATTTTAACGATCAAAGCGCATGATCTAAAGCGCACGGCGCAAGTGCACTTAGGGCGTGTCCGAATCCACTTTTGCTAGCTTAACGATAGGAAAAACGGTCGGCGCGCCGGGCACATGGTCCAAAAGGGTTGTCCCTATTCTCTTAATGAGTCATGGGTGTGTTTTGGAACGTGCCATAAACCAATCACAGTCTCATCTCCCATTCCCTTTAAAAGCCAGTTGCGCTCGCGCCATGGCGGATTTGCTATTTACATGGCGGAATTTGCAAGAGCAAAGACAGAACGGAGCAAAGACTTTCCTCCAGAGAGGAAAGGAACCATTTACGGGGCAAAATAATCATTTTTTACATTGTAATTCTTTCATTTTTAATATATGGCATGTTTGTGTGCTGCTGCGCATCCCTGTGTGTGTAATAAGCAGAGTGTACACACATTGTTCACCTGCCTATAGGTGCATATTATTAATGTGCTCTTTAATTAACAAAAAAAAAATGCGCCATTGACTTTAGACCAGGTCTCAGTTGGTCAAAAGTGCAGTCTATTTCAGTTGCCTCAAAATAGCAACGCGCCAGCAATGCGCCTGAACACACCTCGTTTTCAGACCAGCATCTCTTAATGAGTCATGGGTGTGTTTTGGGTGTAACGTGCCATAAACCAATCACAGTCTCATCTCCCATTCCCTTTAAAAGCCAGTTGCGCTCGCGCCATGGCGGATTTGCTATTTACATGTCGGAATTTGCAAGAGCAAAGACAGAACGCGTCTCCAGAGAGGAAAGGAACCATTTACGGGGCAAAATAATCATTTTTTACATTGTAATCCTTTCATTTTTAATATATGGCATGTTTGTGTGCTGCTGCGCATCCCTGTGTGTGTAATAAGCAG
>NW_015642816.1:468037-523375 GCF_001515625.1 Sinocyclocheilus rhinocerous
AAAGGTAATGCACTATTTGTTTTTTTTTCTTATATTTGTTCTATATAAAAATAGCTATATTGTGATTATTAATATAGCAATTATTATTAAGAAAAGAAGTGCAGGAAAAGATGTAACGTTGCAGGTGATTTTGCTTTGGAACCTTCAGAAAACTTTAACTCGATTTTTCTCAAAATTGACTTTGCTGACTCTATCGACTTCAAACAGGTGTAGCGCAGTAATTTTTCGTCCAAATCCAACAAATCATACATTATTCTTAAGGTCTTTTAATGGAGAATGTGAAAATGAAATAACTCATTTTTGAAAAATCGCTCATTGTGACTCATTTTGCCAGCACAGGTCACAAATGTAAAAATGCTTGAAAACACTTAGGGCCATATTTTAACGATCAAAGCGCATGATCTAAAGCGCACGGCGCAAGTGCACTTAGGGCGTGTCCGAATCCACTTTTGCTAGCTTAACGATAGGAAAAACGGTCGGCGCGCCGGGCACATGGTCCAAAAGGGTTGTCCCTATTCTCTTAATGAGTCATGGGTGTGTTTTGGGTGTAACGTGCCATAAACCAATCACAGTCTCATCTCCCATTCCCTTTAAAAGCCAGTTGCGCTCGCGCCATGGCGGATTTGCTATTTACATGGCGGAATTTGCAAGAGCAAAGACAGAACGGAGCAAAGACTTTCCTCCAGAGAGGAAAGGAACCATTTACGGGGCAAAATAATCATTTTTTACATTGTAATCCTTTCATTTTTAATATATGGCATGTTTGTGTGCTGCTGCGCATCCCTGTGTGTGTAATAAGCAGAGTGTACACACATTGTTCACCTGCCTATAGGTGCATATTATTAATGTGCTCTTTAATTAACAAAAAAAAAATGCGCCATTGACTTTAGACCAGGTCTCAGTTGGTCAAAAGTGCAGTCTATTTCAGTTGCCTCAAAATAGCAACGTGCCAACAATGCGCCTGAACACACCTCGTATTCAGACCAAGTACGCCCATTGGCGCACAAATGGGTGCAAATTCGTTTGCTATTTAAACAACGTGGCGCAGGACATTAAAATGATAACTGCGTCGGGCTGAAACTAGCAAAAAACACTTGTGTCGCGCTGCATTGCACCGGGTGTATGATAGGGCCCTGTATGCGACTTGAAAACTTGATGAGATACTTTTTTTTTCCTGGTATGGATTAAAATGAACCTTGTGCATGCTAAACCTTTTGGCTATCTGGTGTAGTCGCATTGAATATTTTCATCCTGCTTTGTCTAAACAAAGACATGCTACAGAGACTTTGACAAGTTCCATATGCTGAAACACAAATCCAAATACTAGCAACAACAACATTGCTAACATGGCCAGCTATCCTGAAGCACTTTGGCCCAAATAAAAACAGATCGTACCTTCATTGGTCCATATCTCTGACTGGACGTGGTCAGAGAAGAGGATGATGATTCCAGTGACTATTAGATCGCCAAGGCATGACACTAAACCGGGCATCTGTAAGGGAGAATAAAACAAGAGTAACTCAAGGGGAAGTCCCATTTAAAGAGTTAATGAGTATCATTCTGTGTAAACGGTCCACCTGCTTAGCAACCAGCCAGGTTGTGAAACAACATAATTCACTGCTCTAATTTGGATATAGGCAAACAAGACACCATGGGAATACGTGCGTGACCGTTGGATATTTCCGTACACACAGCACAGAGAATCAACATCTCCACAAATCGGTGTTCCCATGAATGATTTTAACAGCACTGCTGAAGTCTGGGAAGGTTTGCAAGTCCATCCACATTCAATAACTGTTGAGGACATTCTGGGGTATGACGTCAAATGAAAAAGGTCTGCTATCTGAAATATGGTTAGGGGAGCCTTGTATCAACAAACTGTAAACATTTTAAACAAATCCTGTAACTGACAGGATACATCTGTCATACAGTGGGTATAGAAAAGAATCAGGTAACACTTTATTTCGGTAGTCCACTTTAGACATTCTATTAACAGAAGTGAAATATATAACACCAACATGTCAGGAAAATAAATAAAAAATAAAACAAAATCACTGAGTTGGAAAAAGGATCACCCCCTTGTGTCAGTATTTTGTTGAACCACCTTTTGCTTTAATTACAGCTTTTAGTCTGTTGGGATAAGTATCTGTCTCTACTAACTTTGCACATCTAGACTGCAATATTTCCCACTCTTCTTTGCAGAACTGCTCAAGTTCATTTCAGTTTGATGGTGAGCGTTTGTGGACTGCCGTCTTCAAGACAGATTTTCAGTGGGGTTATAGTCTGGGCTCTCTTTTCTGACATGTTGGAGTTATATCTTTCACTTGGATGTTATAAGATGCACTGAGTAAATACAGCTGGATAAAACATAAAAAAAAACCTAACCCTAACAAAATGTGATTATTTTAAAGGGGGTGATTGTTTTGTATGCCCACTGTACGTGCGGCTGGAATTTGGCTAGCAGGCATCATTTTATGAGAAACGGATGCTTCTAAAGCCTGATGAAAAGCCAAGTAAATGCAGGAAACATCTTCATAATCCAAGACCCTAAGTCACTAAACCTCACAAGACTCGGGAGAGTTCATTATTGGCGGAAAAGTATTGCCAAATGTAAGTGATATAATGAAAGTGAAAGTTATGAACATTAAATAACTGAATCACAAGTCCAGTTCTTCTTCCTCTTTTTTTTAAATACGCAAACCTCAAATTTCAACACTATGTGGCATTAGAAAACAATAACAATTATAAATTAATTAATTAATGCAATTTAATTAATGACTTTTTTAAATTGGGTAACACTTTATAATTAGGTTCCATTAATTAACATTATATATTACATTAGTCAACATGAACTAACGATGAAAAATTATTCTAAACCATTTATTAACATTAATGTTAATTTCAACATTTTCTAATGCATTATAATCAAAAGTTTTATCTATTAATATTACTTAATGGAGCTAACATGCACAAATAATGAACAGTTGTATTTTTATTAACTACAAAAACAAAGATTAACAAATGCTGTAACAACTGTAGTGCTCATTGTTGCTCATTAATGCATTAACTAATGTTACTTAATTGGACCTTATTGTAAAGTGTTACCGATATGTGCTCTATAATGCTGGAAGTTTTTCAAGCTTTTTATTAGAGGATTTTTTTTTTTTTTTAAGTGAGTAAATGTAAATCTGAAGCAAATACTTTACAGCTGGCTTTAAATTTAAGGTATTTTGTGTCTTTAATGTGGCATTTATCCATCTTATAAACATGTAAAATGTCATTGGCATAGCTCCATTCTGCCAAAAACATTACAGTGAAAAAGATCTTTAATGACAGAAATATTACTCATCAGAAAAGAAAAAAATAAACAAAACACACGCATACTAAATAACGATGCTGAAATTTAAAGCAGAAATGTTTGGTGTAAGAATTAAAATACAGTTACAGTACACACTGTTGCTCAATGTTCACTTCAATGCTTATTTTTACTTCAGAGCATCACCTTCCCATATTTAGCTTCAGACAGAACATAAATTTGTCAATGAAATCACATTGTCTCAATGACTCACACATAATGACGCATCAACTGCTGTCAGTTTGGAGAAGTAATGTGCTAAAACCACAATGTGTGGTGATTTACACATAATCAAAACAAAGGGCAGCTTTTGATATTTTTGTATAGAAAATAATGTAATTTTTAAACTGCGCAACTGTCACACTCTTGTGAAGGGAGGCACACAAAGACGAAGGTAATCCAAATAACATTTAATAGTAATCCAAGATGATGAAGATTCATACAAAACACAGGGTAACACAAGCAGCATACAAAACTAATAACTGGCAGCTAACTGAACTGAAATGGGAACTTAAGTAGGGTGAGATTATGAGGGACAGACAGGTGAGGATGACAACTAATCAAACACAGGTGAACTGAATGAACTAATCAAAGGACGACAGAAACTAAATGAAAACACAAAAGAAGTCCATGACTGTGACAGTACTCCCCCCTCCGGCCAGGCGTGACTTTGCGCTGTAACAAAAACAAAAATGGTGGGACGGAGGGGACTAAGGAGGAGGACAAAGGAGCGGAGTTGGGATGGTAACAGGGGATGGCGAAAGGCAGGCAGGAAGGCAGGCAAGTGGATGACCAAGGTGACGATGACGGAGGGAGGATGACGGAGGGAGGAACCATGCCGGATCAGATGGAGGGAGGAGCCAGGATGGAGACATGAGGAGCCAGGACAGATCAGACGGAGGGAGGGAGCCGATGGAGGGAGGAGCCATGGTGGAGGAATGGCTGATGACTCCAGGGGGCCGACCGGCAGTGGCGGAGTAGGTGGGAGAGGAGCCCGGGGCGGAGACGGAGAGCCGACTAGCCAGGGCGACGGGAGGATCCGGAGGGCCAGGCGGAGCAGATGGCTCAGGCGACCGAGGCGTAGGCGGGGATCCGGAAGGTCGCGGTGGAGCCAAAGCGACAGAGGACCAAGGTGGAGCTGGAGGGAGGGAGGAGCCCAATGGAGCTGGTGGGACGGATCGACGAGGCGCAGCCGGAGGAGTGGAGTCCTGAGGTGATGGCGGGTCAATAACTGACCAAGGCGGAGCCGGAGGGACGAGGGAGCCCGGCAGAGCTGGTGGACTACGGCAGAGAGAAGGGAGCTAGTAGCCACGGTGGAGCCGCTAGGTCGACAGGCCAAGGCGGAGTCCGGGCCTTGGAGGCTAGAGGCGAAGACAAGGGATCCTCCAGCTATGACGCTGATGGAGACTGGCAGAGCAAACCCACATCACCGATGGTAGGCTGAGGGTGAGCGGAGGGGCTGACAGGGGACAGCGGAGGCAGTGGTGAGGACTGATGAAGAGGTGAAGCTGAAGGGAGGGTGGGTGGGAATTCATGACAGTTAGGGGTTTTTGGGATGGTATATGCAGCCCACACACACCAAAGTGCGACTTCCAGCACCGGGAGTGCTATGGATAGGGGAACGACCTCCATGGTCGAGACAGGACAGACAGATAGTTCAGGGCAGATAGTCAGTTCGAAAACTGCCTCCTTGGCCGTAACAGGACAGACAGAGTTTTCAAATGATGACGGAAGACAGGGTAGTTCAGAATAAAAGTCAATTAAATACCCTGAGTCCTGCCTCAGTTCACCCTCAGCGGTGGTACAGTGGGCGGGGCTTTCCTCCGTGCCCTCACTCTCCACTGTTACATCCACCGTCAAGTGCGTTGTTGACGGCTCTCGCACCTGGTCAGACGATCGGTGGGGCTCTAGCTCCGGGGCGATCCTCAGCTCTGTCGCCTTCTCTGGCGATGGCTCGTCAGTCGCGGCGGGCTTTGGCTCTCCGTCTGTGGTGGGCTCTAGCAAACGCTCTGCACAGCGGGGTGATGGTTGGCTGGGCTCTGGGTTCGGATTGGGGCTGGTGAGTTCCTCATCAACGTGGCCAACGGTGAACGGGGATCCGTTGCTCACCAGCACCCACTCCACAAACGCAGTGAAGCTCTCTCAAGGACCTCCCCCGGACAACTGCGCTCTGCACGTGGTGTTGAGGCTCGCAATGTAGAACGAGCAGAGCGCGTCGTCCGGCTAGCTGGTTCTGTGGGAAATGTCAAGGAATAGACTGCTATGGTCCTCGAGGGAAAGTTCCTCCTGTTCCAGCAGGAGGAGGAGGAAGTTGGGGTGATCCATAACAAAAAAATAAAAGACTTTCAAAAACAAAACAAAAACAAAGGGAAACACACCGCTTCACTTTTTGTTTGGCCGGTTATTCTGTCACACTCTTGTGAAGGGAGGCGCACGAAGACCAAGGTAATCCAAATAACATTTAAAAGTAATCCAAGATGATGAAGATTCATACAAAACACAGGGTAACACAAGCAGCATACACAACTAATAACCGGCAGCTAACTGAACTGAAAGGGGAACTTCAGTAGGGTGAGATAACGAGGGACAGACAGGTGAGGAAGATAACTAATCAAACACAGGTGAACTGAATCAAAGGACGACAGAAAGAAATCCATGACTGTGACAACAACAATGACGTTCAATAATTAGCACACATTTAACCCTTAGGTAGTTAAGCCCTAGGTTTGTCCTTTATCATTATCAGTAACAGGCACGCTGCATGAAAGACTCCTTGAGCATCTAGATGTGCATTTCTCCACGTATAGAGGCACTGCTCAGAGAAACACTCAGGAGTTTGTCAGCATTCCTGGCAGTTGTAACCCATAACTGAGTAGCCTGATTGTAGTAGATTATGTGTAGTATAATCAAGAGACGCATATTTCAGTCAAAACGACACATATAATTATCAATCCTCCACAGTAAATCAGTTTTCAGAGAGGAAAAGTAAGTCTACAACCTACAGACCAGTGAAAACATGCTGGATTTTTATTTCCATTTGGTTTAACCATCATTATTATCTGACATCTCTTTGTAGCGAATCAGCTCATGGGGAAATATGAATAATTAATCATAACTAGTTATAATTAATTATAAATATTTAGATCCGCTGTAGATATTTAGCTGACCTCTCAGGGTCAACTGTCTGTCAATTCTAAGAACGTTAATTTCCTGGTTAAGGGAAATTACTTTCTTACTGTACAACTCTACACAGAGCCTGTAGCATAAATCTGCAGTAATCAAATGAAAAATTGTGTGTTTGATTGGTCCAGACGCTACATCTTGGTAATTGGGAACATAGGAATTTTCCTCACTGCATCTGAAAATGTCTGAAGCGTTTGGCTTCTCAAAACCACAGGCTGGAGTCGTTACCCATCACTTTTTATGCTACTTTATAGCAGGGCTGCACCGATCCACAATGTTTTTCGCTAACTATTGATCTGAAACACTGGCTAATAATCCCTTAAAAGTCTCATAATGCGAGTTGCGACTTTAATCTCACAGTATGTGCAATAAATCCTGTAAGAGTGATTATTCTCTTATTTGACGTAGTTTGTTATCTGGATGGCCTCCATGTTCTCCACTCTCAAGAGGCTGTCAAATTCAGCAGTGAGGTGCAGCTCCTTTCACATTCAGTAAAGAGCTTCTGCGTGTTATCATCAAGCATTTCCTAGAGTCATGTGTTTTTCTGCTGGTCTGATAAAGGCCACTGACCTTAAAACCACTTAAAGGTTGTATTATTATTTAAACTGTGTTTGGATAGTGTGAACTAGGGCCGAACGATTTTGGAAAATAATCTAATTGCGATTTTTTTTTTACCAATATTGCGATTGCGATTTAAAATGCAATTCTTTTTTAAAGCTCTTTATGTTCTGCATTATTCAACAAAGACAAGCTATAAATCATTGTATAGTATTGTACAGACCAACACACTATTATGGCGCTTTTCCACTGCATGGTACGGCACGGTACGGCTCGGTACGGTTCACTTTTGGGGGGTTTTCCACTGGGTACAGTACCTGGTACCTGGTACTTTTTTTAGTACCACCTCGGTTGGGGTTCCAAGCGAACCGTACCGTTACCAAAACGTGACGTGTAAACTCTGCTGATCACGGATTGGCCGGAGAGAATCGTCACTACCTGCATCACTGAACTTGCGACACAAACACAAAAGAACCGCTAGATTTAAATCAGCCCAGCCAGCGAAGGATCGAACGCAACTGTTTTGAACGAGCGCACCTTTTTTTAACAACCAAAAAGTTTTGTTGTCTGTTGAGGAAGAACAGACGTTCCTCTCGTTGATAGCAGAGGAGTGGATCCAGCGAGAGCTTGATGGGGCGACGCGGAATGAAAACGTTTTTTTTTTAGGAGTCGTGGTAGTAGAGGCAGCGCAACTATAACAACATGTGAATAATCCCGCCCACTCTAAAGCGGTACTGAACTGCAGTGGAAATGCAAACCGTGCCGAGCCGAACCGTGCCGAGTCGTACCACGCAGTGGAAAAGTGCCATTAGATAGATTAAACATAAATGTTCTTTTCTGTAGGCCAGGCACAGTGTGAAGTGGTTGTTTCAGGGATAAATGTTGGTCAATACTAATGTTATTTTTTTTAATGTTGGTATTGGTAAACAACTGTATAAATCTGTACCGTTTTGCCAAATATACTGTCAACATTAAGTAAAACCACTTAATATAAGACCATAATTTCAATGTACAGTAAAAAAAAAAAATATATATATATACTAATTAAACAAACCAAAAAAGTGTAATAATATATATTGTCATTCTTGAGACATGGGACAAAACAGGTCCAGCAAGGGTAACTGCTATTAGGTTTAAAAATAAAAATATTTTCAATTTTAAATATCACGAGGAATTAATAATGGAATGTATTTAGCACAATTATCACCTTCAATTTAATTTTCTCATTATTATACCAAATCTATGGGTTTTGTGAAAGAAATGCCAAATTTGTCACCACCATAAGATTTTGTGTTCCAATGATATATCAAAATACTTAAATGTGACTCTTGAATAAAAGCTTTATAAACAATAACATACTCGCTGTTTGTTGTGTTTGTTTTAATACAGTAATTGACTGATTCAATGTATTTGATAGTTAAAATTACTACAAATTCAGGTTTTCGTCATATATATATTAGGGATGCTCAATCAAATTTCTAATCATGATTATGATTACAGATGCCATAATTACGTAATCGTTCAAAGTGGCAATTCATCTTTCAAAGTCCACTTATGTTATTCTGTGTGCTTAAGATGTGTCTTTATTTTCTTTCTACAGCTTATCTTATGGGTTTTAATTTTAGTTTTAGTATAACATTATAATACAATGCATATTTTTTCCTTTTTTTTATTTAAAGAAGAAACCAATCCAATGTATAGTAAAGTTGAGGCTTAATACTATAGAAAACCAATAAAAGTTTTTTTTTCAGTTAGAGTGTTTTCAGCTTGTTTATTTTCATCTAAAAATACGGCATGCGGTTGCTTCAAACAATGGTATAAACATCATTCAATGAAAAAAAAAAAATATATATATATATATATCATATGTGACCCGTGCTGGCAAAATGAGTGGGAATGCGCACGGGCTAATTTTGAGATACAGGCAAAACAAAAGTGAAAAATGTCGACTTTAGTCGATTTTGAGGTTTTCACAAAAATGCCCTTTTCTAGCCATCCCAATGCTCCAAATAATGATTTTAGATGTTTAATTAGAGGTGGCACGATACCATTTTTTAAGAACCGATCCCAATCCGATACCAGAAATTCTGAGTATCGGACGATACCGATATCGATCTGATACCAGTGCAGGTTTTGTTTATTTATTTTTTTATTTTTTTCGTTTGTAGAATTTCTTTACCTCATTGTATGTTGACCTGATCATCACTCTTTTGTGTGTTAAACACCATCTACTAAATATAGACAACTTCATTATAAAAAAAAATAACAAATGAAAAAAGATATAATCATAATCTATGATAAAATACTATTATAAACTAGGTTAGTGGATAATTCAGAAGCAAAAGTTACTCTACAAAAATCATGTGCACAATCATTTTATAAAATCTAAACATTATTTAGTGGGGAACAAATAAAAGTAAAGTAGGTGTAGGACTAAATCTGTTAAAACCTTACACATTGCTCTTTGTATTGTCGTAAAGTACATTCATGAAAACAAATAAATATATTTATATATAAATATATATACCATAAAATTAAAAGACATTTCTTTTTTAAGTATAGCACAGTAATGAGGCAGCAACATATGATAGATAGGACAGAACAAGAAAGGCTATTAATAATCTTTCAATGCGCAAAAGTATTATGATATGAAAGGCTCCAATACAGAGTGGCACAATGCGCTTATGCGCATCCCGTGCGCAGAATGATGCGCTTGAAGCAACACGGAGTCACAGCGCACAGCGCTCCGCATAGAAAAGTTCAGAACACAAATATATTGATGCGTAGTGTATTATATCTGTGCAATAGAGTCTTTTCTTTGAACAGTTTTAAATTTCAGTTCCTGTGCGGATGAAGAATGATTCATAGTGCTCTCTACACCAGTGCTATGATCCAACAAACACCCGGTAGAAAGTAACATGATTTAGAAACAGCACTAAACTCCAGCAAGATAAAGTCATTTTATGCAAAACCATTGCTATTTATCTACAGATCAAGTATAATACTAGGAACAGTGAATCATTTTGACTTGGAGAGATTTTCACCATCTTGACTGTCGTAACCGAACGTGAAGCACAGTTTTTAAATGATGAATGGAGGATGACTGACAGCTGCAGCGGAGAGAATAGTTTACGAGAACCTGAATTTAACGACTTAAATATTCACCTTAAATATTCAACCTCACATTAAACTATGGAATAGCTTCAGAAGACTTAAAATATAGTGCACAGAAACTCTATGGTGCTTTATAATGTTTGTGTGCCTTCCTTGGGGCTTAGCAATAACACGATAGTATATGCACAATATCGGATTTGGATCGGTCTCGTCTGACCGATACCCCGATCTAGCAGAAAATGCCAGTATCGGAGTGATACCGATACTGAATATCAGACCTCTGTGTTTAACTACCTGTATTTGTACGTTTTCTGAGAGGAGTACCTTTTCTCCGCTCGTTTCTCGCACTGACTGTCATCCGAAGCGTGTGCATAAAGGCGTTTCCGACTGCGTGCGATCTCGATAAATATACACATACACAGAGTTACAGTATTTAAGTATTCACGCAAACATAGTCTGTTATGTCTTAGGTGAACGTTTGGGGAACTGTTGGGGAAAAGCATCTGATGTGTAACATTATATTAGATCTGTGCATTACAGTAGGTCTTAATATAGGCCGACTCGTTAATGTTAATCTAACGATAAAAGAAAAGAGTGAATCACTCGCTGCTCTTGATTTAACTGCTTTTTGTAGTTTTAATAATCAATTTATTTGTAATAAACACAGTAAAGGGATTTTTACATTTGATTATTTCGTTTTTTGTTTAGATGTAAAATGATAAAGGTAATGCACTATTTGTTTTTTTTTCTTATATTTGTTCTATATAAAAATAGCTATATTATTATTAAGAAAAGAAGTGGAGGAAAAGATGCAACGTTGCAGGGGATTTGCTTTGGAACCTTCAGAAAACTTTAACTCGATTTTGCTCAAAATTGACTCTATCGACCAGGGGTGTGGACTCGAGTCACTTGACTCGAGACTTGACTCGGACTCGAGTCCCAAATTTGATGACTTGCGACTCGACTCAATTACATGATTCATCTAGTAGCGATCTCCGCTCGTGACAAGCGCTGCCCTGTCCGTTTGATCGCCGCCCAGCAGACACACGGAGCGGGCATGAGAAACGAAATGCGCAGCCGCGATCACTTCACTGGTGCTCACCTCATCATCACCATGACCGCTGCTGTTAAATATTCCTCACTTCTTTTGTTTGTCCGACATATTGAACTATGTCAAACATATTCTACCTGCCTTCCTGATATGAATTACTATACATTTGATATGGTAATTAATGCTGAGACACTAATTTGGGCAAAAAGCACTAATGACTTGTTTAAGACTTGAAGACTTCAAACAGGTGTTGCTCAGTCATTTTTCGTCCGAATCCAACAAATCATACATCATTCTGAAGGTCTTTTAATGGAGAATGTGAAAATGAAAATAACTAATTTTTGAAAAATTGCTCATTGTGACTCATTTTGCCAGCACAGGTCACATTTACATATATCATAAACAACATTAAACAATTAGATTAATAAATAAATAATTTATATGAACAATTTATTATCATTTTATTAATATTGTTATACACACACAGTTTTATTATAATTTTTACAATACAATATATTGTTATATAATTATATTGACTTAGTAGTTTAATTGTTATTGTTAATTATTTGTTTTTGTTTAATTGTTTGTTTTATTAGTTTAATTGCTTTATTATTACACATAATGTAAAAAATGCTAATTATTGCTAAACTCATTTTTTTTTCTAAATTTCTACATACAGTTCTACAAATAAAATTGATTTACACATGTTTCATTGGCACATAGACAGGATCATACCAAAACGCTAACAACTCTTCTGCTGTAAGACGTGTTTGCCTTTCGCACCTCTCACAAAGCAGATGCACCTGCGGTTCTTTGTGACAGAGCCAAAAGAGCAGAGTTATAATTCCAGCTTCATCAGCCCCCACCAAACCCAATGCTTCGACTTTCCCTTAACCACAAAAATGCACCTCCACACAAGCCCTCTACCTTCCCCATGTCAAACCCACAGCGTGAAAAACCCAGAGCTAAACGCTGACCACAAGCCAGTGGTAAATTATATATCAGGGCAATATCCTTATATATTATTTAGTCTGTTGCCTGTTGTTGTTCAGGACGGCTGGCTCGAACGCAACAGAACGATTGTGCATCTGGTGAAGATAAACATAGAGTTAAAAACAGCCCCTCCATACCCATAACACCCTTCAACGTTTCCCAACAATATGGCCAGTATGACAGTGCTATTACTCTCGTAGGTTTAATAGTCTTTAAATGAATAAATATAAAAGTTACTACTGGAAATTTGTGAGAAATGGATACAAATTACTGTTGTGTGTAAACCTTAGGCTATATACATATTCATAAATACCCTTTAGTACTATTATTATTATTTCTTTATTATTATTCCCTTATTTTCAACCTTTTACAATTAGATTAGCAATATATGAATATTTTAAAACTAGTGACTAGTAACATGCAACATTAATCATGCATATAACCATTGTCTTTCCATTAAGTGCAGTTACAATACATATTGCATGAGAATGATGATGAATACTATGAATATCCTGCAGCAAAACTTCTTCTGTGAAAGACTATCATTCACAGTTTCACATTTTGTTTATATGGCATTACAAGACCGTATTACACAGCGGTACCAAATGTTCCTAAAATTACCATTTATGAAAATGTAATGGTTTCGGAGAATTTTTACAACCACAGGTTTTCATATATGAATATTCAGCGCCAAAACAAACACATACACACACAAAAACGCACATATGCCAACCAGATGTTGAGTTTGCATATTCGAGCAATTGAAAAAAATGAAAATTTACGACGGGAAGACAAGGGCAAAACTGAGGATTAATGGCAACTATCAGGTTCTGGAAGACAAGCACAAACATAAGGATAAGCTTCCCAAAAACTGACTCATCAGAATAGCCACATGTACTAATGTACCTCCACTCATCCATCAGAACCAGGCTCGCATCACTACATCAATTCAACAACAAATCTTCACTGACACTGCGGCTCTGTTCCAAAACCTAGAGAACTGCCTTGCTTTCTACTACCCACCTACACTGCTGCTCCTAAGACAGCATCCTATAGGTGATCTCAGCACTGTTATTGCAAACTAAAACTATAACAAAAACTGTTCATTGAAATAAAGCTGAAATAAAATATAGTTATTAGAAGGGGGGGGACCTTAAAAGATAATTAGAAATGTTGCCTTGGCAACTAAGTGAAAGGTCACACTTTAGTTTGGGGACCAATTCTCGCTATCAACAAACCATTAACTATGACATTTGCCTCAATAAACTCCTAATTTGCTGCTTAGTAATAGTTAGTAACATAGTTGTTAAGTTTAGGTCGATTAAGGGATTTAAAATACGGTCATGCAGAATAAGGCATTAATATGTGCTTTATAAGCACTAATAAACAGCCAATATGCCAGTAATATGCATGCTAATAAAAAACTAGTTAATAGTGAGAATTGGTCCCTAAACTAAAGTGTTACCAAAATAAGTTTAAGTTGAACTACTAAAATTTCAAAAACTATAACTGAAAATAAATAAACAAACAATCAAGCAAACAAACAAATAAATAAATAGAAATAAAAAAGAAAATGACAAAGGCACATGACATTACAAAAAAATCTAAATACGTTTTGCTGTCAGCATGTTGCAATGTTAACAACATGATACTTTGATATCCATAAAAAAAAAATAATAATGATAATAATAATAATAATTTGCACTTCTTTTCTGAGCTGGTCACAATGGATTGTGGGATTGCCTTCTTTGCAAAGGATACATGTAGCATTAGAATTTGGCCAAATTAAGGGGTTTTTAGAAGGCACCAGATGGTCGCTGCTAGGGATGGGTACCGAAACCCGGTATTTAATCGGTCCCGGGGCTAAATTATGAAAGACCGGAGTATCGATAAGCTCTGACGTTAACGGTTCTGCTATCGGTACTGGAGAAATTAATAAAACACGCATACATTTATTATTGCTATATATACATTATCTTGCAAATTCTATCTCACCAGAGTCACCAGCTGTTTTTCAAACATTTGTCTATGATGCATTATTGCTATTAGCAATTCAGAAGAGATCGCGCTCAAGCGGAGGAGCTTCAGCACGCGCAACATGAAAGCCCTGTTTAATTATGATAGAAGAGAGAACTAAACATTCAAACATCTGCTTACACTTTAGGCCTGTGGCTGTTATATTAAGCTGATTTAATTTTTTTATTTCGATTTTGGCTTCTAAGGATTATACAAAAGAAGACATGAGGTAAAGCTATTAAAAACTAGCTGCGTTTCGTATTGCGCAACTTCTTTCCCTTTACAGCGGTGCGCATTCGTTCCTCCCTAAAACCCAAACTTAACGTCAGAATCAGCTCAATCGGTGATTGTTGTAAGATGCCGTCTTTACTGTTGCTAAATTGTGGGACATGCTTGATAATAAAATGTTGAAAGCACAATCCGCACAATAGACGCTGTTCCTCAGGCTGAAATGTGTGCGCGCGGCTAGCTCCAAAACGGACAAACAAATTACACTTTGAGCTTCGGGCGCATGTCCAATCGATCAAATACACACAAAAATGTCAAAAAGGGCCGGTTTGGGAGTATTTTCTTTAACACAGTTTATGTCTTAAGTGGAGGAGAACAGTTGGGAGAAAATCCGATGTGTGTCAATATATTGTCTTAAAGTGACAGACTGGCGCTTGGGCCATCAAAATGCAAATCTGCTCTTAATCTGAATAACGTTATAGCTTTAATAAGCATTAATCTACCAATATATAGACTGAAAACTATGCAGTGTTCATTTACATTTGATTACTTTTAGATTTCTTTTGTAGGCTATTACCTGAACAGTAATGTTAGTAGAACTTCATGGAAAAATGACAGCACTGTTTATTTCATTTAATTTGTATATTTGTTTTATTGTATTTGTCATTTTGTTTTACTTTGTTTCTTTTTTCATGTTCTTACTGTATCTTATCTTATGTATAAAACACTAAAAATGCTTGCACACTGGTGCATTTACAAATTGATGTTTTATATTTATTTCAATAAATATTTATTTTACATTTCAGAATATAAATCAATGTTAATTCAGCTCTAAATTTGTCATATATATATATATATATATAAAAAACAAAAAGTACCGATAAGAATACCGTTAAAGTACCAAATCGATAAGCAGTATCGGTAAGAGTAGTAATACCGTTAAAACCTTAACGATACCCATCCCTAGTCGCTGCTTACATATTTCATCTCTGAAACCTTATAATGCTAAGGAGGCAGCAAACCCGCTTTTGAAAAATAAGTGTTAGTTTAGTATTATTTATGTACTATTATAGTATTTATTTATATTTTTAATCAGCTTTTATTTATATATTTTCAGTTTTCATTTAGTTTAGCTTTTAGCAATTTTATGTGTTTTTAAATATTTCTATTTAGCTTATTCTTATTTCAGTTTTAGAAATGTTAGTACTTCAAATTTAACTCATTTTATTTCATTTAGTTGCTAAGACAACATTTCATGTTTTTTTAAAGTAATTTTTTTATCTAATATTTATATTTAATTTTATTTCAGCATTATTTCAATTAATGAAAATGAGGTTCAAGTTTTGAACAGAATAATAGTTTGCAAAGGCATAGTAGTTTACTAAGTTTCTAAGATATAGTCTAGTGTTAGATGGTGTGAACAACATCATCATTATTACCAGTGTTGTGCAAGTTACTTCCAAACTGTAATACATTATAGATTACTTGTTACTGTTATTTAAAAGTAATTCCTTACCTTACAATATTACTGTCTCAGAATTGTAATGCGTTACATGACTCCTGTATTACTTTTGAGTTACTTTCACCAAAATAACTACAGAAGTAGAACTTAACCCTTTAGGTGCCAGGGATTTTTGGGAAAAATGCTGGATTTTGACATCAAGATTTCAAAAGCTTGTGGCTTGAAAGGGCTTAAAGATAGAGATCTACTGTAAATTAGAAAAATGTTGGGCATGACCGAAAGTTTATGTGGGGTGTAAATATACTCGTCTAATTTGCATATTATGACGTCATCAGGGGCGGTCATCTTGAATTTCATAATATTCAGGAGATAGTAGATATTGAATTGATGTTTGAACTTATTTGCATGTTTTTAAAAAAGTAATATTAAGGAAATAATATATACTGAATGGATGTCTGAACTCATTTGCATGTTTTTTTTCTTTTTTTTGTTCTTTTTATCCTCATTCCAAATGATCAGAAAAGAGGAAACAAACAATAAAACAGGAGAACGTACTAAATTACCAACGGGCTCATCAAAGCGTTTGATCCAGTCCTGATACACTTCTTCATTTTGACTGCACCGTGTACCGCGGCCACTCCCACCTCTTTGGGGCACTGGATCCAAGGAGCTAGTGCTACTTCCAGCCCTATTTCTCCTACCCCTGCTGCCTCTACCTCTAGCAACAGCTCTCCTATGGACACTACGACCCCGTTTACTCCTGTCACCCCCATCCCCATTGGCCAAAGTGTCGAAATGATTGCTTGTTTGTGCTTCGTGAACACTCGCGCCTTGCACGGCGGCACCATTGCGCTGCAAAGATGTACCGGGAGAAGCGCGATCATTAGACGACCGATCGTCATTTCCAAAAGGCAAATATTCCCCTTCAGAGTCAGAATCGGCGAATAACATTTGCAACACATCCTCACAGTACAACTTTTATTAGCCATTTGGCGATTTTCTCTCACAAATCTCACAATTTACTCGAACGCTATGAACTGAACTGCTTCCGCACCATTGACACGAAAGCTCACATGCTCTGCTCTTTCCTCAAACACTTTGAATAGGAACATGACGTCATTTTGGTCTAGAATCGAAGTACTACATGTCTGCCATCTAGTGGTAGGGAATACAAATGAGATATTACACCATATTAGGAACTACAGTCTATTTGATTAAGTATGACGTCTTGTCGCAATTTTGCTACTTTGGCGCTTAGAGGGTTAACAAATAGGCTAAGTTTAAGCAACTGGCCCCAGGACGTTAGAATACAAATGTGCGCATCTACCACACAGGGCTGTGTTTCCAAAAGCATTGTAAGCCTAAGTTGATTGTAGCTCCATTGGTTAAATGATCACTTGTTTGTGCTTCGTGAACACTCGCGCCTTGCACGGCGGCACCATTGCGCTGCAAAGATGTACCGGGAGAAGCGCGATTATTAGATGACCGATCGTCATTTCCAAAAGGCAAATATTCCCCTTCAGAGTCAGAATCGGCGAATAACATTTGCAACACATCCTCACGGTACAACTTTCTATTAGCCATTTGACGATTTTCTCTCACAATTTACTCGCACGCTATGAACTGAACTGCTTCCGCATCAATGACACGATAGCTCACTTGCTCTGCTATTTCCTCGAACACTTTGAATAGGAACGTGACGTAATTTTGGTCTAGAATCAAAGTACTACATGTCTGCCATCTAGTGGTAGGGAATACAAATGAGATATTACACCATATTAGGAACTACAGTCTATTGTATTATAAGTATGTATTATAAGTACAAGACGTCATATAAGTATGACGTCTTGTCGCAATTTTGCGACTTTGGCGCTTAGAGGGTTAACATTCTAAAATGACAAAATGTACTGCAGAGCATTTTACATCCAGTAGAGGGCGATATGGTGTAGCATAATGACTGTGCGGGCTATCCAGGCTAGTGAAGGCTCAAGACAATGCAAGAAAGGATGACAGCCAGAATCACAAACGATCCAAGTCTGTTAAAAGTATGGTAGAGGTAAAGTGATTATCTGGCAATATCTGTGAATAGCTTGGGTCTATTCATATTAAAAGTGAAGGCTCAAGACAATGCAAGAAAGGATGAAAGAAAACAAGAAGTAATGCGCATCCGTCCATCTCACGAATGTACAGTCTTTATCATCTTCACCCATTAGCAGCTTTTCCACTGCTTACAGCGAGCTGGGCGGGGCTAATAGCCTCGGACCTCGAGCACAGAGGCCGAAATCATGCCACGTTTCCACTGTCGGGCCAGTAGCCTCGCGGCACTCCTGTAAAACACGCCCTAAACACGCCATCACTGGACTACGTCACACAATACAAAGTTCCACCAGTGAGAGGGAGATGAATGAAATAGCTAAACAAATATATCAGAAGCTGTCGTTTAGTCTTTATTTACAAACTTGGACACCACGGGCGGCTATTGACTGACCACGAACAGGAAATATAACTTATTTGCAGAATTTTAGATTCGTTAATGTCTCACGGTCTTGCTGTTTTTTTTTTCTTTGAACAATTACATTTTGGGCTAAAAGTGTGTTGTAACGCAAGCGTTACTGAACATGTACCGAGTAAAATGTTACTGAAAATTGATTAGTAATGCCTTACACTACTGCGTTACAGCAAAAAGTAATCCGTTACTGTAATGCATTACTTTTGTAACGCGTTACTCCCAACACTGATTATTACCATTAATGGATGTAAACTAAAAGAAAAGACTGTTGCTAACAAACAAATAGTAGTTTGGCATCAGTGTTAAAACAGCTTCACATTATGCAACACTTGAGTTAAAAAAGTTGCGTTTTAGCACAACAACCATAAACAAACTCCATTTTGAATTGTACCTAATAAAAACCCATCCCATTTTGATTTGTCTGGTACGTTATGCTGTCGATTTTCACATTACTACATTTTTTGTCATCTTCTGTAACTAACTGTGATAATATAGTGGTAAGCCCTCAGTATTTAGTCACTACTCGTTTTGCAGGAATGACAATGGAGCAGAAGAGAAAATGAGAGGCGAAGGAGGGTAGGGGAACTTGTGGGGACGCAAGTAGCCTCAAAGTAGGAAAGACAGCCAAGAAAGTGCGAAGGATTGTGCAAGTCTCGCCAACATTTTATGTTTCTTTCCACTGAATTCCAGCGTTTGCTCTGTGGGGTTGCTACGCCTGCCAATAGTGAGGCCAACTCTCCAAGTGCTGTGATAAGAAGTGATAAGAGTCCTATGAAAGTCTTTTCTGATATAATATCGTTTTCAGTGTCAGCTGAGCTGCAACAATTGTATCTCCATCAACTTCACAAGCTTATCGCCCATTGCCAATGTTTGTATATGGAAAATTGAAAAGGCATTGTTGATAAAAGGCGTAGAATAAAGACATCCTGTGGTCTCGTTGCTCGCTTTAATAAGAACAATACCTTCTTGAAATGCCTTCGCCCGACCCCAAGTACTTTTTGGTGCGCAAACATAATTCGCAGCATCTTCTGTTCGCAGATCCAGGAAACAAGTTCAATCATTTCTGAGGTTGTTTGTCTTTCTTCCCAGCACTAATTATTAGGATCCATTCAGAGCCATGCAAGTCTGAGCAGAGATTGCAAAGATGACTCATGAAGTAGCAAGCAGTCTTTTTACGAGGGAAAATGCAGAGAGGACGGCTGAAAATAGACAGTGTTCCCTCTTTGGCACATTCCAACTCATCCAACATGCTTGAATGGAAAACAGACATCCTGACAAATGGAAACGCTCACGTGAGGAATGTGATGCATATTTGCCCTGGTTTTGATGCATTCTTCTGTGACAGTAGTTTCCTATCCCACATGCATGCACAGGCACTCCACCGTGAGCATTTTAGACAAAATAAATAACAGTGTGAGCAACATTTCTCTATTTATCACTTTGCAAAGGGCAGTAGGACAGAAGAATAACCCTATGACGTTGGGTTGACGGTGTTGATGGTGCACTGGACAAAACTGGCATTTACGTTAATCTCCTGAGCTTAATAAACAGGAAAATAAAATGTGTTTGAGCTTTAACACTTGAGCTGGCAGCATCTCACTTTGGCAACAGCTGCTTGATGGAAGCTGAAAACAGCATAGCAGAAAACAAATGTAGCTGTTCTTAATGGCATTAAAGTAAACTATAATGCTTTTGCCTATAAAAAAGACAGTATTAGTATAATATAAGTATTTTTTATTATTTATGGGGGAGACACTTTAAAAACCTTTGTCCACCAAAATCAACCAACAAATGCATGAGGCTAATATGCAGAACAAAATATATGTATATATATATATATATATATGTGTGTGTGTGTGTGTGTGTGAATGGTGTCATATAGGTGTCCTCATGGATGTATGTGAAAGTCTCTTAAAATATCAGCTAATGTGACCTTTTTATGTCAAAGCAAAGTCAGTTGAGGCTGTACAATGTCATGTGGTGTGACTGCCCAAAAACTCCCTTAAGTGTAAGAAAAATATGTTTTTACTTCATACGTTATGATTACACCACGTCATTAAATTTAAACTTTTCTTGAAATTTTTTTATTTTTTTTTTGTGAAACCATGTGAAACTAACAAACATTTCTTTAATGTATTGCTAATGTAGTTTAACCACATTCTTCTTAAAAGCCATTTAGCTAAATTTTGGGAAAATAAATAAATAAAAACGGTTTGATTTCCTACTCGTGTCCTTCTAAGTCCGAGATGATTAGATGCGTTTTCCCAGAGTTGCCTGTGGTGCAAGGCCACTGCAGGTCTTCAGAAAAAGAAAGAGAGCGGTTCAAGCACATCTTCGCAACAAGAGACGAGTTTCAAGGGATTCAAGGAAAATAAAGCAGCAAGTAATCTTCCTTGTTGTTTGGATGGGCAGAGTTTGCTAAACAGTCCAGGATGTGGATACATAGGGGACCGTGGCTTGTGCTCTCTCTTTGTAACTTTAACGCAGACCACCCAGGGCCCTTCAGATAAAGTTGTGGTTTACAGATAGTTGACTGGCAGGGCTTGCAGAAACTGAGCCCAAATATACAGCATTAGTCTAGGAGAATGGTGACAGGTAGGGGTCTACTGAAACATTGCCAATTTCAGGAAGAGCGAGTTGGAAAGTTTTTTTTTTTAATCTCAAGATATGGACTTTGTCTAGATTTGTAACCCTAGATACAAGATGAAGTCTAATTGGGCAACAACTGGTAGTTTTCAGTCTTATAAAGTTACCATGGGAACAACACTGAAATCATTTTGTGTGCACTGCCAGCCTGCTTAAGGCAAATACTCAATGACTTTAACTTCTTCTGGATCTGGAAGCAAAACCTGATGTAACTTTGACTATCACAAATCAGCCAGCCAATCAATCTCCTTTCTGAATTCACTGTATATGCAGGATAGATCATTAAAAACGCATGTGGACTGTTCAGATTGGATTAACGTCTGTAGAAAAGTAACGGAAACTTCAACGACAACTTCTTAAAGGAGATTATTCTTATTCCTGTTCTTATTTACTTACCTTCATGTAATTCCAAACCTTTTGCAATTTATTTATTCCATGAAACACAAAGGGTGCATTTTTGAAGAATACTCTGCACATTCTTTTAAAATAAATGAGGACTGGTGCTGTCCTGAAAGAAATGTTTGATTTGTAGAATTAAAGTTGTTGCTTTTGCGCCCTTGCTGAAGCTTAAAAGCTTCTATCCCAATACATCCTAATTGTCTGGCAAAGAACGACCAGTACATAACTCAAAAGTTTCTCCTTTTGTGTTCCACAGAAGAAAGTAAGTTAACAGAGAAATCAAATGTCCCCTGATCTTTTGACATTTAACAGGTCAGTGTACTATAAAAACATCCTGTAAATTTCAGAACTCCAAACTTCTTAGTTCAAAAACAGCTTTTCTTGAAACCATGATGAAAAACTATTTATTTTGGAAGCTGTCCCATTATGATGTCATAGTGCGATACGGGATAACATTAGGAAAGAGCTCCAGATCGTGTCAGTGAAACACTGTTTGTTTGTTTGCTTTACTTTACTGCAGATTTGTTTTTAAAGAAGACAGTTTGACGCAGGCTTTTCAGAAAGACTGAAAGTTAAAGACGATGCAGCGCTGAGTCTGACTATATTGGATCCAACAGTAATGTCACAACACATAAGTGTGAGTAAATGTGCTTTTACCACTATTGCATTGTCTGTTCCAGATGGTTTGATATATATTGAGTATTTATAAGTTTTTAAACCAAATGACCCATGTTGTTTTCAAAGTACGTCACAGCAGCGTCCATCTGTTATTTTAATAAGCAATACTGTCAGCCAATCACAGCAGTGGGCGTTTACTTCTGAGTCTTGAATGTGCCCCACCTATACAAACTGACCGTTCTGAAGAGAGGCTCAAAAACAGGATAGAAAATAGCTTATTACTTCTAAATTATGATGTTTTTGATGTAAAAAGCTAGCTAACAACATAAATGGACCTCAGAGAACATTATTTAAAAAAAATGCATTTTATGACCCCTTTGGTTTGGAATGGGGAGTAACTGATGAAAAAAATTTAATCTTTTGGTGAACTAATCCTTTAAGGTTTAGCTCAAGCATAAAACTCTTGCAAACCAGGTAGACCAGATAGAATCCACAACAATTATGGTTGCAGAATTATTAATAATAATAATAATAATTCAGTCATCATCCATAAAGACATCAACCTTTCTGCAAGACTTCAGTGTCTCTAAAGTAGTGCAGAAGTAAATTTAGCCTGGGTAACAGCTAGGCTTGCCGCGATAGACGGTGCTGACGGTGATACCGGTGTTAAGCCGCAACACCGGTTACGTCACTTGCCCACCGCGTCACCGACCCCCACCGTCGTTTTGATTTTTTATAGTAATAAAAATAATTTAGTTCAGTAAAAGAACAGACACTACAATTAAAAACTGAACGTTACGCCGAATTGCCGCTATTTCAAAGTGAAAGTAAAATGCGCACGCTGCTTTTACAAGCTATTTAAAAGCGAAGGAAAGCGAGGAAAAGAGGGAACGCCCCCACGGTGATACCGGTATTACCGGTGTTGTCACACGTCGATTAACCGGTGGGAAAATTTAATCACCGTCACAACCCTAGTAACGGCACAGAAAGCAAATAAACTACAAATAAACAATATTTGGAGTTGCCCACCCCCAGCCTCCGTGAAACCCTTCAACATGGAGCAAGCTGATGATCTAAGAAGTCAAAGAAAGAAAATGGCATCTGTTTGTGGACTTCTCACAGTCAACATTTGTACAGTTTGACAGATACAGCTAAAAGTCTTCGCAAACGAGGCAAATTACGAGCGTTTTGGACCTGGCATTGAAAACAGACATCAATTTGACGCGAAGCGGGGATAAGGCTGTGGAGCAGTGCTCTACACAAGAGCTATCATAGCCACTCAAGCCTGGAATTTCCTCAGGCACTGGCCAGAATAAGATGGCTACCAGATGCCAGCTATTCACTGAGTTTCTGGCTGGCTTCCCGGGAGAATTGCAGCCTCAGCCAGTTCTGCTTGAAGGTAGACTGTGCGTGAACACTTACCCTCACTTTACTCAACACAGGATTAAACAAAAAGGACAAAAGCATCCTCAGCTGATTGATTGCCTTGTTCTGCAGTTCCAAACATGGCCTGAAGACTTGATTACAACTTAGTATGGCACAAACTTTCTCTTGGAAGCAGCACCTTTCATGGAAGTCATGCACTGGAGCATTCTCGTGAAGAACACCAGTCATTTACCTCCAAAAAGAGGTTTCCATATACCGCAATCATGAGTCATGGTTACAAGCAAACTTGGAAGCGTTCATTGACCCAAAAACCTCGGCACCGTGAGAAAGCCGCTACCAGCTCTTCGAAAGCAAACGCTCAAGGAATTAGAAGATCTCTCAAGCACAAGGACCTCATCGACAATGACAGCTCAACACCAGCCTGGGATGCTTGGCATTTAAAATGGCGCCACAGTCCCGCTGCATGTAATTATGGAGGCCGTACGGGCCAAAGCTCACTTCGAAAAGCTACCACATCACGAACGGCGCAAAACTCCACAAGGCCAACATGTCATTTCAGCAAACGAGCGAAAGCGAATAAATGTCAGACGACACTAAGCCCAGACCAGCAGCCTGTTTCTTGAGTCCTGTATCTGGCATGAGGAATATGGAACTGGATCCGCAGAGTCTCCTGTCTGGTTTCAATGTCCAATCAGCAGCAAGTGAGTCATGGGGAGTATAAACCCCAGAAGTGAATTGTCAAGTGCTCTGAATAGCTTGTTGAACGTTCTCCAGTGTCGTTTATCAAGCGGGTGACAGTGCCAGATCGGTTGAAAATCGACACAACTCCCTGCAGAGCTGATACTGTTTGACCTGCAACACGTGATAGGGGCCGAATGAAGAAAAGGTCTCACGAACAACTGAAGATGATCCATCGGTAAAAGGTTTGCCAAGCATCAAACAGCATGACAGCTTAAGTATCGGATTTTGCCTGCAGGTATATGTATTTGTATATGTTTCCCAAACAGAGGGTAGCGCTCCAGGAGATAAAGTACTTTCTTTGTGCCTATGACTCACACCTGCTGGTAGCAAACTTGTTGCATTGCCAAGTCCAATGTGTGTCTAATTTTTACATCAACAACTAAAAAAATTTCACTATCAACACATGATATTACAAAACTCTACTTGCAGGCTGATTAAGGCTTTATTTCAGGACATGTCAATAAACATAGTTTGAAGACGTTTATGTTCCACTCAGGGGTCTCGGGGAAAGACACAAAAGATGTGTGCATATTTAGAAGATTCTGGTTGTTTTATTGCCTTATAGCATTTTAAATGTGAAAATTAAACATATTAGACGGCTTTACGTTAGCAGAGTGCCTCCAGATACCATTTTGGGGAAAATATCTGCCTCTCGTTAAAAACCATTTAGGCTTTATATAAAATGGAGAAAGATGAAATACACTATAAAATGTGCGGCTAGAGGACAACAAACTAAATGGAGCGCGTTGGGTCTATTTTAACCACTAAATGTTTTACAGATTTGGTCGTCCTAACAATAAAGTACTTTCTTTGTGCCTATGACTCACACCTGCTGGGAAACGGCACACATATTCTGTTACCACTGTTCCAACATGCTTGGCTCATAGAGTGCTGGTCTTCAGCATGAGAGGGAGAGAAAAAAATGTACAGCATCCAGACACAAGCACTGCAGCACAATCGAACCCTCTGCAAACAGAACTTTGTTTGACTATCCTTACTGACAGAAGTCATATGTCTACCAAGCATTTACTCTTGTAATAGTGAGGCCATACCTCAAACAGATTACAACCATTTGGAACGCCTTATTAAATCTGAGTGGCAGCAAGAGATCTTCAGAGATAAAAGGCTTTAGCATAAAACATAAATGCATTATTTCCTAAGAACTAAAAATTGTTTAATTAATTAGTTTAAAATGTAATCTACTTTTAAATATATATATTTATATTATTTGAATATTTGCAATTTGTAAATGAATTGCAATATTCCAACACATTATCAAGACAAATTTTTATTTGTCAAACGTATCTTAAAGGGATAGAATGATAAAAATGATAATCGTTATTAATTACAAACCCTTGTGTTGTTTTAAACCTGCATGAGTTTCTGTGGAACCTAAACGAAGATATTTTATAGAATGTTGCTAACCAAACCATTTCGGTACCCATTGAGTTCCATTGTATTTATATAAAATGGAGAAAGATGAAATACACTATAAAATGTGCGGCTAGCGGACAACAAACTAAATGGAGCGCGTTGGGTCTATTTTAACCACTAGATGTTTCACAGATTTGATCGTCCTAACAAAATTTCAACCAAACTGAATCCAAAGATGAATGAAAGATTTGTGAGAATAAACCCCATAATTAAAGACTGACAGTTTGAGACTTTCAGTCCATGGCAGTTAGCTTTAAAAGCATCTATAGAGTACACTCCTAAAAGCCGATATACACATTCAAAACATCTTTCCCTTTTTGGAAAATTGACAGAAAATGTTGTTGACTCTTGCCCACAATGATGCATACAAATTTGCACAGACAAAAAAAATGTAAAACTGTGACATATTACTACAATTTAAAATAACTGTCTTCTATTTGAATATATTTTAAAATGTAATTTATTGCTGTGAGTCAAAGCTGTATTTTCAGCATCGTTACTCCAGTCTCCAGTGTCACATGATCCATCAGAAATCATTCTAATATGCTGATTTGATGCTCAAGAAACATTTCTGATTATTATCAATGTTGAAAACATTCCATTAGGTTCCATTAGCTAATTTTAGTTAATGTATTAACTTAACATTAACTAAGTTTAATAAATGCTGAAGTATTGTTCATGCTTAGTTCATGTTAACTAAAGTAGTTAACTAATGCTAACTAATGAACCTTATTGTAACCGTGCTACTTAATAGTTTCGTGGAAACAGTGATGCATTTTATATATCCAACATATAGAAAAATCAGAACAGATCATGCAATTGAAATGCCAGATGGAAATGTTTTCAGCTGACCATCGAGCACACATATGCAAAAACCTCATGTCTGATGTCATTCTGTGGTTTCCAAGGACAGAGCATGTGGATCATTTCATTAGAGAAAAAACTAAATGTGTACTGAGAGAACAAAAACGTGAATTTGATATTCAAAACACAAGAATAAATGCACTTCTTGCACAACGTGCCATGTCCTTGATTTTCATCAACATCTAAAATTGCTAAAATAATAATAATACTAATAATAATCAAAGTCATGTCTAAAACTGAGTTATGTTCCAAATTTGAAGTTGATATCACAAAAATGTAGGTTCCCGTGAAATTTTGATTAGGTGCTATACAAAAAATAGCCACCCAACATGATAAAACAATATCTGATTTCAAAACGGATGAAATTTGAGTGTTTAAGCTTTTGAATGCTAAAAAGGCAATTAAAAGTGTGACTGTTACATTTATCAAAATATCTATTACAATTGTAATCAGTGCTACAAGCGGTGTACGTTTAGTTTAACTGTATAACTGCATGTTTTACATTTAATTGACAGGTAATGACTGCTAATATGTTGTTTGAGGCTAAATCAAAATCAAAGAGTGAAAAACCGAAAACTGTTACAATTGTCCATGCTCTCTTCTATAATGCAGCAGGGATTTAGTCATGTGACACTGGCACAGTTAATGGACACAACATTGCCCTGTGCACAGCCTACTATTGTCAATACAGTTACTTCTTTCCTAAGACGGTCATATTTGGTCACATTATTGATGAAGATGATTACTTAGATAAATAGAAATAAAAAAAAGCTGATTAAAAGTATAATGCAAGAAAAACAACTTTTCAAAGACTTAAAATTTTAAAATGTTAAAAAAATGTATAGATAGATAGATAGATCATATCGTTTAAAATATATTTCTAAAAGTGTTTATTCTTTAAAAGTATTTGGGTTTTTATTTTCCAGTCAATTTCCCTGTTTTTAACAGCTGTAGGATAAACAGATTTAATATAGTACACGAGTTACTGTAAGCGTTCCTCTAATCCACAATCCTATTACTGTGCATAAAACATAAACACGTATTTAACAGCTACCGAGCTGCTAGTTACTGTACACACGACGTTATTTGAGTTTTTCAAATGTGAAGACTTAAAACATGTAGTTTTTAGCATGAGAAACTGTTTATCTTCACTACAGCGTTCACTACACATTTCCAAGCGCAGCTCCCAGAGCGCAGTTATATGATCTTGCCTTGGGTCGCCAAAACTTTTCGCTCACTTTCACTATGATGCCATTTCGAAAACACTAAACCTTTTCCCCAAAGTGCAACTTTTCAAGTGTTTCTTGTCAATCCTTACCTTACTTTTCTTCAAACATTACACGAGCATTTTGACGCGGTTCCTCTCCATTGCCTTGGCTGCGCTTCACCTTCGTAGTAAAGTCAGAGGATCGAGCTGCGCCTTCCCCTCCGCGGCTCCCATTGGAGAAGAGCTCTGTCAGTACTCACGCGCCCGCGCCAGCATTTCCTGTCACCGAAGGATAATGGGCGGCGTTTCCAGTGGCATTCTACCATTCTTTACGCACTGTTCTTCGTACTTCTGCACAGTATTTTCTGTAATACCCTGATGATTCCTAAAAAAAAGTCATGTGTGTTTTTTTTTAACCTTCTCCATAAACTGTCACCAATAAAACTTTGGTGTAGCCACCACAAATCAAAACAAATGACAGAAATAAAACTTATTTCCACCCCTGACAGGTTCTTTTACACTTTGTGATCCTATATTAATTATATGATTTTTATAGCAGTAGCATTGTAGTAATCTCTGGCTTTTGACAAAATTTGTATATATTTTAATTCTTAAATATATAAGCTTTTGGGGCAAAAGAGCAATTACTGTGTGTGTGTGTGTGTGTGTGTGTGTGTGTGTGTGAAGTTTCCTGTGAGGGCTAGGTTTAGGTGTAGGGCAATAGAATATATGGTCTGTACAGTATAAAAACTATTACACCTATGGAAAGTCCCCACAAGGATAGCAAACTAGACGTGTGTCTGTGTGTGTGTGTGTGTGTGTGAGAGAGATTTGCCACCATGGAAGCAATATTACATGATGAGTATTGCTATCATTCATGTACAATGTTGAGTGATTATTTTTAAAGTGTTTAACTAGTGATATTAATATCTGCATTTACATACACATTTCATAATATAAATATTAGCTCAATGCAAGTTTTTTTTTTTTTAAGTGTGGGCTTTCTTTTTTTTACATTTCATCCATATTAAGGATTTGTTTGGGTTTGTGAGGTGTGATCTTAATTTAGCATTTTAGATATACGTTTGTTTATTGTCTCACATGAAAGACAGCTGATATCACAGTTTGCCTTGGCTTGTACTCAAGATCTCACTGGAATCATTTCTCACAATCTGACAAACAGTCATAAAAGCAAGAAAAAGTTAAGTCATCCAGTGTGTATCCGTTTTTTGGCCGTGAAAACGTTTTGTCGGGTTTCCTGTCAGAGTCCTGTGTATGAACTTGTTCAGTCAGTCTGTCCATTCAAAAAGCTTTTCCATTCACAAAGTTGAAAGAATATGGACAATTACTTTAGTGTATTGTTTGGCAGTTGTGATAAATTGCCGGTTGTTTACACAGATTTGCTATTGTAAGCTGTTTGTTATTCAGTGAAATGATCAAATATATATGTGGTTTCATTTTGGTGTTTTCTCTGTTTTTGTAGCATGTCATTCAGATGTCCAGATTAAGCTATTTTCAATTCAAAATAAAGCATTCCACAAGCATTGTAGCTCATTGTTGTTGTGATCAAAAAAAGTTATATTGACATTTTGAAGTTGGCATTTTCACAACTTTTCCAAAACATTATATTTTAGATTTAAATATTTGGCCGACGCTTTTATCTAAAGCGACCTTGATTGCATTCAAGGCACACTTTTTTTTTTTTTTTATCAGTTCTTGCTTTCGCTGGGAATCAAACCTATGACCTTGGCATTGCTAGTGTTATGCTCCTGTTTGAGTGACATTTACATTTTAGGTGTGGCTTCTAAAATGTTAAACTTTTGATGAAGGCATTTCTCAGAGGTGTCACTGCAGTGGCAAAAATGCCGTTTTGATGACGGTACTTAAGTGTAATCCACAGATAATTCATCGAACAAGGTGTTGTGCCAGCAACACCCAGATGTGATAAACAGCTGTCACGTCCTGTTCTGTGTCATTTGCTTTATTCTCTGTGCAGCTCTGTTTCATCATATCATCATTTGGAGTTTGCATGCTGTCACACTCTGTAAATTAGCATCAGGTATGCCCTTTCCCTTTAGGTTTTTACAAAGTTGTATATTAAAGGAATAGTTTACCCAAAAATGTGTTCACCCTCGGGCCACCCGAGATGTAGATGAGTTTGTTTCTTTAGATTTGGAGAAATGTTGCACTTGCTCACCAATGGATTCTCTGCAGTGAATGCATGGGTGCCGTCAGTTTAAAGTTAAAAACATCTTAATGATGAATTTGTTTCTTACAAACACGTGGCTTTTGGCTTCCCAAGATGTTAACTGATGGACTGGAGTGGTGTGGATTACTTGTGGTGTTTTGATCAGCTGTTTGGACTCTCATTCTGACGGCACCCAATCACTGCAGAGCATCCACTGCTGAGCAAGTACATTTCTCCAAATCTGTTCTGATGAAGAAACAAACTCATCCACAACCTGGATAGCCTGAGGGCGAGGACATTTTCAGAAAATGAACTAAGTGAACTATTCCTTAGAAAATGTGCTGAGACATCTTTAATATACTTGTTTAAAAATATTACCAATAAACTTGACTTGTCTCTTGAATATACTTTATTTTCCCCAGAGGAAATCTGTCATGGACACAGAGTGTTGTACACAAACAAACAATAAATAAAATAAACAAACACACATAACATAACATAACATAACATAACATAAAATAAAATAAAATAAAATAAAATAAAATAAAATAAAATAAAATAAAATAAAATAAAATAAAATAAAATAAAATAAAATAAAATAAAATAAAATATATGTATGTCTTTGGTCTTTGTCTATAGTGTACAAATAAAAATATGGATGGATACAAAACTGTTATTTTGTGGAACAAGATATCTTGGTCTCTTGTTTGTTTGCTGGCTGCATTATACAATCCAATGGCTATCCTTTAATCAGCTATAGAAAACAAAGGGAAAAGAGAGATAAAAAAAAAAAGATTCTGGAAAAAAAAATCAGTGAACAGCTTTAATCACAATGAACACACAAAACACTGATTGTTGAAAATACTAGGGCATGTCTTTATTATTTTCAAAAATATAGTCAATAAGAAGACTTACCTAAATTATAGGAGTAGCCCATAGTGTGTCATTCTTCTAAATAAACTCGTGTTACATCACTTATTATTAAAGTGTTCACGTCTTAATTTATTCCAAGAAGGTCCCTCCTCCTCAAGCAAATATTTGTGTTTTCCCATTTCAAAAGTACAGTGGCAGAAACCGCTGGTGGATAATAATCATCTCAAACCTTTAATCCGCGAAACCACAGAGTGGAGGAGAAGTGAATGAATATTTCATTTTAAACACTCTGGAACATGTTTCAACTGGAGCACAGGTGATTTTTTTAGAGATAGATATGTAGAGGATACTCCATAGTAGCATATCAAAATTTAGATCATGCTATTTTGTCATTAACTTTTAGAAGTAAAATTTGTAGTCTGTAATCTGGGCAAGAGAACCAGATGCAGCAGATGTCGCACCACATCAACATCCCCACAAATATGTTACCCAGTATATATTAATCTTCAATGATGTTGTGGTCTTTAACTGAATACTCGGACATCACAAAAGCTGCTGGCTAATCATACATTACACATGAACATTTTCATAGTACGGAATAACACAATATAGAGCAGTTAGGTTTCTTTAAAATAATATCAGAATCTGCAGTCAGGACTAATTCATTTCATTTAGGCCTAATCTTAATAGTTGATTATTAATTTAAATATCCAACTATGATTGGTCCAATCAAATTCAGTTACATTTACATAGTAGACTTGTGGGGTTTGTTTAATAGTTTCTATTTTCTGAATCTGAGAGGGATTTTCTTTGGCAGTCCTCTAAACAGCTATTTGGCGACATCTTCTGGACCTGTTTTTTTTATAAAACACTATATCAACATTTGATCAAATCTCAAGTTTTGTTTGTTACAGTGGATTGTTGCTAAAGTATTCAACTAACCCAGCACTATTTTTTTAAAAATGTTTCTATCAGTCTGAAAGTATCTGTCATTTTGACCACGGCTTCTGAAACTTGTTTTAAAGGGACAGTTCACCCCAAAATGTACATTTGCTGTTAATTCACTCACCCTCTGACTTATGGAGGACCAAACCTGCAGAAATTAAAAATAAATAAATACACAAATAAATAAATAAATGTGTGCATAAATAAATAAATACGCAAATAAATAAATAAATGTGTGTATAAATACACGTATTCGTGTTTAAATACGTATATAAATAATTAAACGTGTGATGAAATATAGGCAAATAAATAAAATAAATTGGTTACCAAATGGAAAACATTTAAGGAAATGCTAAACTCATCCTAATCTGAATGTAATTCTGCATTTTTTTTCCCTCTGCACAACATGCTAATGAGAGGGTGTCAACCATGGACTTGGTCGGGTCTTGTGATAGCTGGGGGCGCGGCTTTCCCGCTTACAGGAAATGCATGGTGTAAATCCAGTATAGCCTAGTAAAGTCACTTTTGCCGTTCAACAGAGCAAGATACATAGGGTGTGGATTACTTGTGGTGTTTTGATCAGCTGTTTGGACTCTCATTCTGACGGCACCCAATCACTGCAGAGCATCCACTGCTGAGCAAGTACATTTCTCCAAATCTGTTCTGATGAAGAAACAAACTCATCCACAACCTGGATAGCCTGAGGGCGAGGACATTTTCAGAAAATGAACTAAGTGAACTATTCCTTAGAAAATGTGCTGAGACATCTTTAATATACTTGTTTAAAAATATTACCAATAAACTTGACTTGTCTCTTGAATATACTTTATTTTCCCCAGAGGAAATCTGTCATGGACACAGAGTGTTGTACACAAACAAACAATAAATAAAATAAACAAACACACATAACATAACATAACATAACATAACATAAAATAAAATAAAATAAAATTAAATAAAATTAAATTAAATTAAATTAAATTAAATTAAATTAAATAACACGTATAAGCACCATACAAATCATCATAACCAGTAATGAAATAAATAATAGTACCTTATAAAACATTAGTGACGTACCGTAAAATTACACATCAATAAGAATTACTGTATTTTGATGAAAATAAAAACATACAAGCCTAATAAAACAGTTATTTTCCTAATAAAAAGTTAGTTTCAGTCCTGCTTTAATACACCTGAATATATCTATCTGGTGTAGACACGTAATATAACCAGCACCTATATCTTTCTATAGATCATTTTATACATATATCTATATATGTACAAATATATCATATTTATATATGATTTGACCGTTTATTTCAATAAATATCAAAAATCTAAAAGGTGTGCATTATAACTGAGAACTACATGAACACTTCACAGTTGGTTGTGTTACTGTAAGTAATTTTCCTCAAATGCTATTGAAGTTAGAAAAGTGTATACCAATGTCGTATGTAACTTTAGAGACGGTCCCTAGATTTGTGAATATCGAATGCCGGGAATTGACACCTCTGGCCATTCCGTTGGGTCGTTTGTAAAGTCACAGAGACTGTACGGACAGTACGTCTCAGTTTGTTCTATGTATCTTGCTCTGTTGAACGGCAAAAGTGACCATACTGACCCTCAGGTCATCCAAAATGTAGGTGACTTTTTTCTTCAGTAGAACAGTAAAGATGATTTTTAGCTTAGATGATTTTAGAAACTGTGGTCCTTGGTGATTCATAAAATGCAAGTCAGTACCTACCGTGCTTTTTCCACCCAAATGCAGAAGCATTTACATGACCATTCTATATTGTGAATATAGTCAAAGCCAAATGGTATGATACACAGTAGAAAAAAAAAAGAAAGATTAGGGAGAAGCAGTAAATGCTAACTGATTTTCCATCATTGTGTGAAAATGTAATAATGTAATCCATTAAAAAAAACTAACTGTAATCGGAATATGACCATTATAAAATGTAATTTACTCTAATTACGAGTGCATGATTTTTGGAATCTGTAACTACAAATTACATAGACATCAGTTGAAATAGGCAATGCAAAATATGCTTAAAGTCAAGTCAAGTCAAGTCAAGTTTATTTGTACAGCGCTTTTCACGATACAAATCATTGCAAAGCAACTTTAGTAAAAGGATTGTAGATTTAATTAAATTGTATTATTTTATTTTATATTTTATTTTACTATATATTTTTATTTATTTATTTATTTATTTATTTTAATTCATTTTATTTTACTATATTATTTATGTATTTATTTATTTATTTCACTTTATTGCTCGCTCCCCCCAGATTTTGAACAATCAGCTGTGGACAGATACATCTACTCTTGATGCCATACATTTTATAGGCGATAGATACTGTATGTCAGTGGAAATTCATGATAAGGCATTTTCAGTGTGTGTCCAGCAGGTGTCAGTCTCTGCCTAGAGAATGTGGTGAAGCAGATTTTATTAGATACTATCTTAGACATGTTTGTATAGAGGAGACAGTGTAACTGTGCCAGTAAAATTTAATGGTGGCTGCTTCAAGTGAGTGGCACGCATTTATATGGGCGCAGACAAGTAGAGTAAAACACACAACTAATAAAGAGCAATAAGCCATGCCTGAAGACCAACTTCATATAAAAAAAAACATTCTAACAATGCAGAAATTTATTAGAGATTTATTTAGTTAAATTAGACCAACCGTGAAATTATAATACTGACAATGCTTTTTAAAACATTCTCGGATAATGCTGGATAATATGGATCACCACATGACATCCATGCCTACACAAGTGCTGATGCCATTAAAGCAAAGGAGGATATACCAAATATTAAGAAGTTCTGTGTGAATATTTCAACTTTGAATTATTTATTTATTCCTTCATTTATTGCGTTTTTGTATTTGCTACATTATTTGTATTTTTTTTTACATGTAACTATTATATTACAATAACGCAAAAGGGAAAGCATCACATTTTTGGACACCACTGTACATGTAACCACATGTAAGTAAGTAAATACATTCATACATACATAAAGTCACAGATGAGCCCGTTCATTTTAAGTTCTGATGTGTTGAACCGTAATTATGGGCTGTCTAGGAGATTTAAATGTCTAAAATTCTCTCTAACTTCTCTAATGGCCACATCAGCTGTTATTTGCTGGATAATGGGCCAGCAATCAAAGTTAATCAAGCACGCTGCCTCGTCTGTCATATAATTGCACAGCATATTATCCATTTTAAGGCATCGTCTGATATTGCTGACGGACAGGATGAACAGTTCACTCCCTCTGCAGTCATTCTTACTGAACCTTCTCAATAAAAGTTCACCTAAAAATGAAATTCTGTCATTATTTCATTTACCCATATACCCATATGCTAATTTTATTTCCCATACTGGTGCACGTTACTGGTGTGTTTTCTGTTAGACTGGCTTGTGTATGCCAACACGTGTGGTTTGGGGTTTGAGTGTGGCTGCTAGTATTTGTGTCTTGGCCCTGACAGTGACCGTGAATCAGGCACACCTTAAACTTTACAGAAGAGTGCTATATCCTCCCCTGACAGCAGCTCTTTTTTATGCCAAGTCATAAAAGTGCCAGTCATGGCGTGCATGGCTGGGGAGAGTCTTTGAAGTCTGTCACGGGACACCCCGCGGCCCTCCCCACCTGCGAGGTGTCGGGCTTCACCGCGGTCCCTTGAGCGCCGTCTCCGCTCTGGTACCAGATACAGACATCACAGCCATGAGCCGGGGCATTCCTGCAGGACTGGGAATGCCAAACTCGGTTCATGCTGATGGTGTGGACCGTAAATCAGCCTCAGTAAGACGAAAGGGAGGAAACTGGCCTTTCCCGTTTCCCCCTGCTAACCTCGTGACCCCGGAGTGCTTTGCCACCGTTCACGTCTGCCTCTGGCTGGCCGAGCTGAAATCAAGCCGGTCACCTGGCCAAGACTGAAATTAATTAGCGCCTTCCCACCTTAACCCGGGCCCCCTCCTTCCTCGGCCCAGACTTGGCACTCAACTCCGGCCATAAAAGAGGGGCCGCCTTCATCCGCACTGGGAAAGAACCAATTCATCAAGCTCTGCTTCTGCCTGTTGGGAGGTGCGGGAGTCAGAAGAAGATGAACAGGGCCCTTCTCAGCTGTCCCGGGACGTCTGCGGGGGCCAGGATCATCTGTCAGGGCGGTCGTGGGGTTCTCCTCTCTCTGTTGCTGCTTACACTGCGAGATTCACACTTGATGTGCATCAGTCAGTGCATCAAATCAGAGACTTGATTTGTGCTCTAAACGGACGCTTGAGAGAGCTCGACCTATGCAGAACATATTGCCTTTAAGTCTTGTCGAAGTGATCGTGTTTAGAAGATGAGCGCACATGAACATGATATATTTGCAAGTACAACTATGGATTTTCTTGATTCCAGAATTTGAGGAATGTCAATCAAATAATCTTGGTTGGGACAGATGAAGAATAGCCATAAAGTTTGCCTGAAAATAGTCATTTAGTCGCATTATTTATTCTTCCCAAATCAGTTAAACAGCCAAACCAATACAAATTGTTTGATTGGTCTCACTGGAAAAGAAACACACACACACACAAAAAATGAAATTTACTGTAAAAACTGGCAGCTGAGGTTGGTGGAACTTTAAAACATAAGCAGTTTTGAACTGAATATAAAGAGTTCATACATCATACATCCATAAAAAATATCCACAAAAACACTAGCTGGATATTAGTCATTGCCATAATAGTTCAAAAAGTAGAGTTAGTTCTGAGAAAATATCTATAATCATTTGTTGAAGATAATATTGTTTGATATTTCATTATGTAATGCCACAGAGATTTTTAAGTGTGTTGCAATCATCTTTTAAGGCAGCGCATATGAGCCATCTTATTAAAGTTCCTGCGAGCCACTTAATGCCTTCAGGGTTATGACAGATGCATACTGCACACAGTACCAGTTTTCAAAAGATTTAAAACATGCACAAAATATGCTACAAAAACTGTCAAATGAAGATCTACAATTAGAAGAATAACACCCCCACTAAACACCCGGCACAGGATGAGAAATATATCCAACAGTTGTCTCTGCATGAAAAAGAGGTTTCAGATGAGCACAGCGTTTATGAGGGTGTACCTGCTGCTCCGTCATCTGCCAGATCAAAGTCTCCAGCAGTCAAGCATTCAAGGATCCACTAACTTTGCAACAGTGACAAAATCACAGAAAGTTCTTCATTAGAGTTTGTTTGCGCCTCACTTCAGGCAATAATTTATGCAAAATCCACAATATTTGGAACAAGCCTGTCACGTTTTAAAGGGGTCATATGATGCGATTTCAATTTTTCCTTTCTCTTTGGAGTGTTACAAGCTCTTGGTGCATGTGGGCAACATTTCCAGTTTCAGATAGGCAGTACATCAAATCTTATTTTGATATTTCTGTAATATGTGCTATCTTATTCATTTAACATTTAGCTTTTAAATATATAGAATTGTATGTAGTCGATAACCACAAGTGTTATTGCTTTTACTGCTTATTCAGAAAAAAAAAAAAAAGTTTGTGGGTTTGCTGCACAAATTCTTGTTATTTCAAGGTCACTTCAAAAATCTGCTAAATTAGTAAAAGAAAAACGTTCAATTTATTAACGTTCTATAGTTTTGCTACAGGTCAGATATTTTATATTTATTTAGTAATTTATTTTATTTATTTTCTTCTAAAATGAGTATTTTTCTCAGGCTCCTATATTTATGTTCAGTTATTTCACTTTAATAGCAATGAAAATAACCTATTCTTTTCACAGTATTCTAACCATTTATTGAAGTAAAACAATTGAAAGTGCAGGGGAAACTCACATTATGAAATAAATGTTTTTCTCCAATGCATGTTGGCCACAATTATTGGCACCCCTAGAAATTATTTCACTTTTTTTTTTTTAGCACACCAGGGTGACTAGGAGCATGAAACTCTCCAGTCATGACTTTCTGTTCCACAGTATTATAAATATGAGGAACACAAAGGCCAAATGTCCTTTAATCATCCATCACAAGGAGTAAAACCAAAGAATATAGTTCTGATGTGCAGAACAAGATTGCTGAGCTTCACAAAATAGAAAGTGGCTGTATGAAAAGAGCCAAAGCATTGAAAATCCCCATTTCCACCATCAGGGTAATACTTAAGAAGTTCCAATCAACTAAAGATGTTACAAATCTGCCTGGAAGAGGACGCGTGTCTATATCGTCCTAATGCACGGTGAGGAGGAGAGTTTGAGTGGCTAAAGACTCTCCAATGATCACATCTGGAGAATCGCAGAGATTAGTTGAGTCTTGGGGTCAGAAAGCCTAAAAAAAAAAATCAAACAGCACCTACATCACCACATGATGTTCGGGAGGGTTTCAAGAAAAATCCTCTTCACTCATCCAAAAACAAACTCCAGCATATTCAGTTGTCAGACACGATTGGAACTTCGAACGGGACTGGCTTCTATGGTCAGATGAAACTAAAAAAAGAGCTTTTTGGCAGCAAACCAGCAGATGGGTTTGGTGCAAACAGTAAAAAGTACCTCATGCCCACAGTTAAATATACTGCCGGATCTTTAATATTGTGGGCCTATTTTTCTGCCTGAGAACCTGGACATCTTGTTCAGACATTGGCATCATGGATTCTATCAAATACAAACAGATAAAAAAAATCTAACCCCTTAACTGTCACCCCCCATTTTTTAAAATAGGCATGCAGGTGCACTATCCAAACTTAAATTGTTGTAATTTATGAACACTTTGTAATACAGACACAAGGCATTGTTAGGTTCTTAGAAAATCAGCAGATTATCGCAAAAGTGGAATTAAAAAAAATAATTAAAGTATAAAAAAGTTATAGAAGTTTAAATTTACTGTAAAGAAAATGCACTATATTAATTTTATTTTATTTTATATATAATACATATTTTACATAACAGGTTTTACTCTAAAATTGGTATAAAATTAAAGCGTTATGTCTAAATAAGTTGTTCCAAATTTGAAGTTGATATGAAAAAAATTGAGGTTCCTGTGAGATTTTATTTAGGGCGTTATACCACAAACAGCCACCGGGTGCCATCCAAACTCCACTGAATTTTTTAATGCCGTTTTCTGTCACAAATGTCTAGATTTCTCTTTCAATATTACTTCGCTTCTAAGCTTTCAAATGATATATGATTTATGACATTTACGAAAAGATTTGATAGAGAAAAAGGACAACAAAAAAAGAGCGCCAAGCGTCCCACAGGTGGGACGGTGACAGTTAAGGGGCTAAACCTGACTGCCTCTATTAGAAATCTTATAATGCGTCGTGGTTGGATCTTCCATCAGGACAATGATCCATAACAAACATCAAAATCAGCACAAAAATGTCTCACTGAGCACAAAATTA
This sequence comes from Sinocyclocheilus rhinocerous, assembly GCF_001515625.1. NCBI lineage: Eukaryota > Metazoa > Chordata > Actinopteri > Cypriniformes > Cyprinidae > Sinocyclocheilus > Sinocyclocheilus rhinocerous. The sequence goes on from NW_015642816.1 coordinate 507,193, forward strand.
AGCTTCTGCCATGTATTTTCTGCTATAATGGAAAATCTAAAATTAGTAACATTTTTAGAGCTGAGTAACTTGACATGATTTAATTTTTTTTTTGCCTGCCAAATTTCAGTGACATGGAGACTTGTATGTCATTATAAATTGTTAAAATCTTAGTTTCGAACCATTTGTCTTGTTACATTATTTTTGTCAGTTTTACTCTATTCCCAGAGTTTGAGAGAGAGAGAGAGAAAGAGATAGATAGAGAGAGAGAGAGAAAGAGAGAGAGAGAGATAGAGAGAGATTAAATTCAAAGTGATTAAACTTTGATTAAAAAGCCAGTAACTGAAGTTTTCAATTTTAGTGGCTTCAAACTTCTATTCCTAATTCGTAAGTCTAAATGTCAACTTTTGCTGCCCACAAACTTACTGAACTCATCCAAACCATATTAAAATGGAGATTTATTTAACATTTATTCTAAGTAAATATCATATCTATTCCACGAGTAGATGGGCCACGCAGTGCTGAGCAGGAAATATTAAAGATCAGCCGGGAGATTATAACTGGATATTGAGATTGTATCTGCGTCAGGATTCACAAATTTACTGGAGACAGAGGGAGGGGCAAAACTGAATTTGCCCTGCAGTTATTAGGTGTCATTCATTTAGTTAGTGCCTCTGAAAGGTCGAGGTTGTCATTAGACGGGCGAGGTGCAGACAGGCATGCAATGGTCTATTGATTTTCTCAAATGCGCTGTCGGAGGCTTAAACTTTAGGTCTGACAGAGGATGTCAAAATAGCAGACTGGTGTAGCCTAAGTACTTTCAGCATTTGACACAGGAAGAACAGATTGAAAAATGTGCTAACTTTAAGAGAAGATGCAGCATTGCGATCATGATATTGCATTTTAAGGCAGCATATGTTTTGTGTAGATTAATAAAATGCTGTAAACAGAGTGCTTAAGATGCATGCTTTGGCTACACTTTATTTTGAAGGTCCCCCTTTGAAATTCTATTGTCTCTATAAGTAACTTTGCAACTACACGTCAACTAACTCTCATTAGAGAAGTAGTAAACTGTTAAGTTAGGGTTAGGGTTAGTAGAATAATTTAACATATACAGTACTTGCAAAGTTACAACAGAATTTTAGTCAACAATATTTATTTATTTATTTATTTATGTGTGTGTTTATTTGTTTATTTATTTATGTGTGTATTTATTTATTTGTGTATTTATTTATGTGTGCATTTATTTATTTATTTATTTATTTATTTATGTTGTTGTTGTTGTATCTTAAAATTCTAGTTCCAGTCTTTTTGTTCCTGGTTTCCTTTTCCTTGTATGCTAGTCTTGTCATTGTTCATTAGTCTTGTAAATAAATTGTAGATTTTGAAATAATTTTAACTTACAAATACACAGGTAAAACTTTTTACTGAGAGTACACTTATTTGTTTGATTTTACGTTGCTGTTTTGGTTCCCTTTATTTTGTACAATTCTGCTGATTGTTGATATTATGTCATTTGTAAACAACTGTAATATAAACAACAACGATTGTTTGGTTTTGATTATTTATTTGATTTGGCAACACTTTTTTCCCACTGTGTTTCTGTTGTTTCTTATGTTTATATTATTTGTAAACTATTCTTACTGCACTCACTAATAAATGAGACACATTGGTAATTGCTACTGTCTCAATGTTATATCTCATTAAATGTTGCACAATCATCCCTTTACATCATTAAATAAAAAAATAATGTTTTTAATACCTCTCATCAAAAATTTAGTTTGATCAAACTTCTTTGCTATCGATTGCTTGGTTTCTCCAAGATGTTTCCTTGTTCTCAGAAGTTATCTTGGCCTTCAGCCTCAAACATCCATTTTTCACAATCCAGTAAATTCCAGATAAATAAAATACAAAGTCCCACACTATTCTTTTCCACCATTAGATTTCCAGATTCACTAACCAGTTAAGAATTCAGTTTCGTGTAAACGGAGTATAATGCATGCACTATATAACATCCGTTGTGTTTTGAGTTAACATGGATTGATAATAATTAAAAGGATTACAATATGTGTTACTCCTTGTAAATACATGCCTCATTGGAATTCATTTGCTTCAGTAGTTGCAAAATTTATGAAAACCTACAAACTGACTCGGATTTTACATAAAAATTTAAACAGGCAGGTCTGTGTTGATAAAAATGAGTCTTTGTGGAAAACGAAAATGTTGTTAACATTTCAAAGTTTTGCGCACAGCCTCTGTGTAATATGGAGATAGAATTGTTGCTTAATTCCAAATAAATAGATTACGATCCATAAATAAATGTAAAGAGATTAACAAACATTAAACATATTGACAAATAAATAGAATGAGATCCACAAATAAATCTTAAAGTTTCACAAACATGAATTAAATTCACAAATAAATCAAATGAGATTTGCAAATAAAAAAACATATTCACAAATATATATTTATGTCACAACCACAACTTTGCCTGGCATTTATTTGTGAATCGCGTCCTGTGCATTTGTAGATAGCTGCACGCATTTGTGAATCGTGTCCTGTGCATTTGCGAATTGTGAAACATTTCTTGCGTCAAGACGTGCTGACAATCCACAAATACGTGGACTCCACCCACCGTCTACTCAAGCCAATCAGATAACAGCCACATTTCGCTGACCAATAACGTTTTGCTTTACAATCAGGGCGGTCTCGTCCTGAGATAACTTCATTCATCTGCATTGGCTCAAATAGGTAATATAAGGGCCATAAAATGGGTACAGTAAAAGATGTTTAAAATTGGATTTCGTTAGACCATTAGACAGTGTATCATGCCAAGCCACAGTATTATATTTTACGTGCCTTTGAAAATGCCAGAGAAACAGTGCGTGATGAAGTGTAGTAGGTTAGACTAGTGCATGTGCCCATTTACAGTGCTTTCTTTCACTGTATGATTCAGTTTATTAAAATACATTTCGAATGATCACAAAATTCAAGATATGGGAGCAGAAAATGTATAAATTTATATCATTTAATATAGTTTATATAAATATCATTTATACATCAATGTCGTTTCTTTTCTCCAAAAATCAACATGATTTCAAATGTGATATTAAAATTATGTGATATTAATATCACATTTGAAATCATGTTGATTTTTGGAGAAAAGAAACGACATTGATGTATAAATGATATTTATATAAACTATATTAAATGATATAAATGTATAAATTTTCTGCTCCCATATCTTGAATTTTGTGATCATTCGAAATGTATTTTAATAAACTGAATCATACAGTGAAAGAACGCACTGTAAATGCGCACATGTACTAGTCTAACCTACTACACTTCATCACGCACTGTTTCTCTGGCATTTTCAAAGGCACGTAAAATATAATATTGTGGCTTGGCATGATACACTGTCTAATGGTCTAACGAAATCCAATTTTAAACATCTTTTACTGTACCCAATTTATGGCCCTTATATTACCAATTTGAGCCAATGCAGATGAATGAAGTTATCTCAGGACGAGTCCGCCCTGATTGTAAAGCAAAGCGTGATTGGCTATAGCGAGATCGTGCTACGATTGGTCAGCGAAATGTGGCTGTTATCTGATTGGCTTGAGTAGACGGTGGGTGGAGTCCACGTATTTGTGGATTGTCAGCACGTCTTGACGCAAGAAATGTTTCACAATTCGCAAATGCACAGGACGCGATTCACAAATGCGTGCAGCTATCTACAAATGCACAGGACGCGATTCAAAAATAAATGCCAGGCAAAGTTGTGGTTGTGACATAAATATATATTTGTGAATATGTTTTTTATTTGCAAATCTCGTTTTATTTATTTGGGAATTTAATTCATGTTTGTGAAACTTTAAGATTTATTTGTGGATCTTATGCTATTTATTTGTGGATCATAATCTATTTATTTGGAATTAAGCAACAATTCTATCTCCATAGTGTAATCTCTCTCTAAAAAAATATAAATCATTTCTATTCACTTCACAGACATCTTGATTCAGCTCATTTACAACAAATCAGTGCTATTTCATCTGCCAATCAAGATGCCAACAGCGAGCCCCACGAGCACCAGCTGTGTCAAAGATGTGGTTCTGTGTGAACCGACCAACACGCTTAAAAAAGCCAAAAAAGCTCCCTAATATCCCAGGCTGGCAGCTGTCCATCAGAGAACTCAGATCTACCCCCCATAACTAACCCAGCCTCTCCCGCTTCCCCTGAACGCTACAGGCCTTGCACGACCAATCAGTCATCGTAATGCCTGGCTAGACGACCGTTGGAGACCACAAGCCTGCGAGCCATTGATTTTCCTGTAAGTTTCTCCTCTCCCTCACCAGCTAATAAGGGTTCTTGAGTCTGGACTTTAGAAGACTTTAAGCGAAGGGTAAGTCAACAGTGTGCCTCCGGGTGTATAGACAGAGAGATTGATGCTTGAAGGAGAGTTAAGGTTCTCCCAGACATACTGTAGTAACTCTCATCTCAGTCGTTCATGGATGAACTTGAATTGAAATATGAAAGAAAATAGGAAAAGGAAATGTTTTTTTCTCTTAATAGAGTAGTTCACCCAAAATTAAAATTCTGTCATAATTTACTGTTTTAATATTCCAAACCTGCATGACCATCTCCTTCTTTGGAACACAAAAAGAAAAAAGAAAAAAAAAAAACAGCAGAATAAAACAGTTATCAGTCCTGTATTTGAGTCCTAAATATGATTGTGTTAATACATTATAATCAAACTCGCACCCATACATTTTGAGGACTCATAACCACATCTTTGGCGAAGCCCTGCTGGGTTTTGCTTTCTGTTATTTTATACATTGCGGGAGAGTCTGCTCAAATCCAAATTGTGAGATATAAACTTGCAATTCTGAGAAAAAAAGTCAAAATTGTGTGATGTAATTTTGCAATTTTGAGAAAATAAGGTTGACTTGTGAGATACAAACACTGAACTCAAAATTGTGAGACATAAAATTTGTAATTGTGAGAAAGCTGGAACAATGTTATAATCTCACAATTCTATGAAAAAGTTTGAATTCGAAATATAAACTCGCAATTCCGAGAAAAAAGTCTAAATTGTGTGATGTAAACCGATTAAAAAAAAAAAAATCTGAATTGTGAGATATAAATGTGCAAATTTGAGAAAAAAAAAGCAAGGTTGAAGTGCAAAACAATGAACTCATAATCGTGAGATATAAAAGAGTTGCGAGAAAGTACTACATTGCAAATCTAAGAAAAAGTTTGAATTCGAAATATAAACTCGCAATTCCGAGAAAAAAGTCTAAATTGTGTGATGTAAACCGATTTCTAAAGAAAAATAAAAAATCTGAATTGTGAGATTTAAATGTGCAAATTTGAGAAAAAAAATGTAAGGTTGAATTGCGAAACAATGAACTCATAATCGTGAGATATAAAAGAGTACTGCATTGCAAATCTAAGAAAAAGTTTGAATTGCGTGATATACATATATTGTGAGAATTAAACTTGCAATTCTGAGAAAAAAAAGTTGGTAGTGTAAGATTAAAACTTGAAATTTTGGGAAAAAAGGTAGAACTGTGAGATAAAAATGTAAAATTGTGAGAAAGTCACACCTGTGTTGTCTCGCAATTCTGAAAAAAGAAAAGGCTGTGAGATGTTAACTAAAAATTGCGAGAGAAAAAAGTCAGAACTATTATAAACTCGCAATTTCTAAAACGTCTGAATTGTGAGATATAAACTCAAAAAACAAAAAGTCAGAATTAAAAAAAATATATAATTTTAAGAAAAAAAGAGATTGAATTGCGAGACAGCACAAAATGAACTCAAAATTGCGAGATATAAATTCATAATTGCGAGAAAGGCGGAACTATGTTATAATCTATATATTAAATATATGCTATAATAAAAGAAAAAGTTAGCATTTGTGAGCTATAAATTTGCAATTCTAAGAAAAAAAGGCAGAACTGTGAGCAATAATAATTACGAAAAAAAGCATAATTGTTTACTCAAAATTGCGAGAAGTAAACTGGGAATTGTGAGTCAGACTTCTCATTTATTTTATTTTTATTTTTTACTTATTTTTTCTTATATAAAAGCTGCTTTCAGTTATGTTTTGACCAGTGAACTCACCCCTGGATTGGACATTGTTGTGTAAAATGTGATGAGACATTACAGTTTCATGGGGGTCGCCATCTTTGATTTTTCTTTAGTCACTGTCGCTATGGTTACAGGCTATAGTCACAATCGGCAACCTTCCAGTCTCTCTCTTGAAACCAACACAGAAGTGACTAAAACTGCAATTCATCGACTGGCCGCTAGAGGCTGGCTCCAAAAGGGAGTCAGTCCCATAGACTCCCCCTGTTAAAATGCCCAACTTTACAGCAGAAAAAAACATGTTTACAGCCTGCCTTAAAGTTCTGCATAATTAAGGGCGTGGCCACTTGAGTGACAGGTGGATTGCCGCTGCTGTCACCACCGTCGAGCTAGGTGGGCGTGGTTTCAGCAACCAGCTCTCGCCTCGTTGCCCATTTTCGATTATCCGGGAGTGGCGCGCTGCCAAGATGGCGACGGCCGGCTTTGCCTACTTTAGGCTTCAAAAACGCTCTTTGGAAACCTACGGGTGACGTCACGGACACTACGTCCATGTTTTTATACAGTCTATGGATAGTCATGAATAGAATTTGCAGACAGTACTTCCTGTGAACCGGATATTTCAATACTCACACCTGTAAGTACTGTAAATGTGGTTGTCAATCCCAAACACTGACAGTCTGAATGTTGCTTGTAGTTCATTTCAGAGCCGGCAGGGAATATTTGGTTCCTCACAAAAGAAATCTTGGAATGTAGCGCACAACTTTTATTTGACTTGCCTAATGGTGCTTTTTGTCATTTTAGACAAAGGTAAGTCCCGGGTTTGAAATGACTGGGTAAGTAAATGATTCAAATTGTCTTTTTGTGGTTAACTGTTACTTTAACAGAATGGTATTGGCAAGTGTGCACAAACATAAATTACAGTCTACAAAAAAGATATGAAGAAAAAAGTAAGCCATTTATATGAATGACTGCAGAGTGTTTTATGGATGTTTTGCAGAGACACAGAATGGTTTAATTGAACGTTTCAGATGCCATCATCTGTAGTCTTCTTCAACCTCATCTTCCAGTGCTAGCTCAAGGAAAACATTTATCATGAGACTTTATCCACACTCTGTAATAGTCAACCCAAATTTGGGTCGCAGGTCAGTTCTGTTAAAAACATGCACTCATGACAGTTTGTTAATGTTGGCAAATTGGTTGCAAATTCATATAGCCTCACTCATACATTTCTGTACGTTTTGCTTGCATCCACTTATGGTTGGGTTCAGGAGTAGACCTTCATGCTTACTATCATTCAAAAAATTGAATCCATACGAATTCATACCTTGTAAAATAGTTATTTTCTTGTGCGATTGAGTTGGTTGTAATAGGGTCGCGGTCGGCTGGTGAAAGAAATGCTAAATGCTAAATTCATTTGTCACTTGATAAAACTTAGATAACATGGTCAACATCCTCAAAAATCAAGAACAAAACTATGCAAAGTAACATAAATGTGTTAAAAACAGGTTTAAGGACTATTTTGTAAAGATTTTGGTATTGTGTTGGATTGCCACTTGATGTCCAATATAAAACCAGTTGAGAAATGTACAGCATTCAATGATAGACATGAACACAAAGACTGACAGGTTCTACTCATTGTGAAATGGTCACATTTAATGAACAACTTCTCATTTTATATACATCTATAAAAAGAACCCAGATACAGGTTACAAGAATCTAAAGCTAATACGTACATTCTTAAATAATAAACTTTTCTCATGTTAAAGATACATATCATAGTTTACAAAATATGATCAAGGAAAATTAAGCAATTATGAAGGTTTGAAGAAAAGGGAAAAAAAAAAGCAAACAAATAAAAAATCTACGGTTCTAAAATTATATTTTATTCAGTGATAACCAAAACAAAGCAAAACAGTATTTCTTGAAGAAGGTAGTATTAAATTGTGATACTGACTAGAAAAGTCTGCAAAAACAGATGGTGAAAGGCAAAAAGAATGAAAATATGTTTCTGAACGGTGCTTAATCTTCAGATGGTCTTACACGACACGTTGTTCTTCCTGTTACAAAAGGCGGTCCAGAGCAGTCCAAACCTATTTGTTATTTACAGTTTCAACTTCTCTGTGTTCAGGGCCCCCCCCAAAAAAAAGATAAAAGAAAAAGAAGTAAACAAAAAGAATACAACAGATATCAAATGATGGCCTTCAAAATAAATGTGTTACTCCTCAGTCTTTGAAGCTCGTGAAGATTTCGTACTGCCAGTTTCAATCCCTTACAGACACAGGCTTGGGGAAGCTAGGGATCATGGGAAAGAAGAAAAACCAGTCCAAGTCTTTGGCATGATGAGTTAGCTGTATGTCGTGGAAATCGATGTTACACAAAATGAGCTTTTTCTGCCCTTGGAACAGTTTGAATGATCGAAATAGAGTGAAAAAATCTTGTGACAAACAAAAATGAGGTGGATACATTTTGTTTTGTTTGTTTTCTTGTTGTGCTGCCAGGCAGGTGAGTCCCGTGTCCCCAAATCTTTTGCTCCCCTGGGGTTCGGTTCCTGTGTCTGTGTCTGGTCTTCCATCAGCTGTCATCGTCAGAGATGTCGAAATGTTTTATTGTTCTTTTGTCTTCCTTTTGTAAATGTCAGCGTTTATAAATCTTTCTAGGTCTTTTTTTCTTTCGTGAGAAAAAGAACTTGAATTAAATTATCAATGCACGATATCTATTAACATGTGCAAAATAGAAATAGAAGACTCCTCATTTTTTTTTCTCCACAGGAATGAAGCTTACACATCTGAAAAAAAAGAAGAAAATAAAATACATGTTAGCTTTGCGCTATCATTCATATATTTACTTCAAGGGCAAAAATATATCTTGCAAAAAAGTTTAATGATAACTATAGTATCCTCCAAAATATTTTGTGTTACTATTTAATTATTATTATTATTATTATTATTATTATTATTAATTGTTTTTATTATTTTATTATTATTTTTTATAATAATAATAACAATTATTATTATTATTACTATTATTATTATTATTATTATTATTATATATTATTACAGTACAATTGAGACTAGTTATGAAATAGATAAATCTAAATAATATTGTAGAAAGTTTCTATTAGAAAAAAAAAACTTATTGAAAAGCTGAATGTTTAAAGGAAATCAAATCATGTATACAATGTAAATTATGATATTTTGACAGAAATTACTCTGTACTCTCTACTCTGCTAAATAATAATAAATATTTGTGTGACGAAAGTTTATTTTTAGAACCACTGATTGTTTGCATTCTGACATCATTGCCTGACAATTAAGCACATTTCCCCCCAAAACTCATTGTACTCAGCTATATTGCAGCCAGACATTTTCTTTTTCTTTTTTTCTATTAATTTCTATTAATCCCAGTAGTGTTTCTCTTTATATTCTCATTATCAAAGTAATTGTATATACCATTTATTTATTTATTAATTTGTTTGTTTGTTTGCTATAATAGTACAAAATCAGAATGGCACTAAAGTAGGCTTCATTTTTTTTACACAAAATAGTTTAATATTTCTTTATGATTTTAGGGTGAAATACGACCTGGACATGCAGTTGACAGGTTTTGTGCGAATCACCCATATATACCTTCTGAATCCTGGAACGGCTGCTAGATTTATTCACCATGATAGTGTAACTTCAAATAAATGCCACAGTCGACTCCTTAAACGAATTTGAAAGCATTCCCCAACAGAGCACTTTTATACAGCGGTCAGCCTACTACAGCATAAATTACCAACACAGTATTGCAAATGAGAACAAACAGGGGCCAATGAAAACAATATCCAAATGGCTCCCACTTCATGCCAGTGGGAAGATGTAATCGGTGAGCAGCCATCCGTGATGTTGCCTTTAATTTTGTCTTGGCCTGTTATGGACTGACCAATTAAATCTCGCTCAGAACAGCTCAGTGTGGAGGAATAAGGCGAAGGTATTTCAGCGTGTACGTGGCCGTCTCGGGAGGACGAACACATCCTTCCCCCGAGGCGCTATCATACACTTCTTCCTGCCTTCCAGCTCCATGCATGAGCTTGCTTTAATTAGAGATAGGCTCGTTATGCCGTGTTGCTGAGTTGGAGAGAACAGGAGTGCTGTAAACATATGGCCCGAGCGCTAATGAATCTCAGGCTTGTTACTCGACTCTCTTCTCCTGCTTTCTGACACGTGCAGGGGATCGATGAGGTTTATGTGGCTGTAAGCATCAGTAACCGGGTCCGTCCCTCAGTTTCTCAGGGGTTCTGGGTGGATTGTGTCGGTCTAATGAGCCGATGGTCTCTAGTTGGGTGTCCTGTATTGTAACGCGCTGTCAACAATCTCTACAGTTTTTTTTTCAGGATGGAAGCCACACTGAAATGGTGTCTAAGAGTGTCCATTTCACATAATTACCAGAAAACCCAATAGTCTTTGTTTTGAGAGCGAAACTCTTCCAGTAGTCTGCCGATATCTAGTCCATTAGGTGTAGTACTTATGACTGTCAAGAGTGATACAAAATCACATTCTGGAAGTACTGTGAGCACTTGGAAAACGCATAAGTCTGAGCGGAGTTAAGACCACCACCTCCAAGACTCAAACCCAGATCCACTAAGACCTAAATCAAAACCAGACCCCCTAAGACCAAGATCAATACCAGACCCGTGAGACTACGATCCATACCAGCCTCCTTAAGACCCAGAACAATACCAGACCACTTTAATACCTACATCACTACCACATCCCCATTTACCCAGACCAGATCGCATAAGATCCAGATCAATACCAGAACCACTAAAGCCGAAAATATACTTCCCTTGTTCGCGTTCTGCTCGGGCTCGCGGACTGTTTGCATGATTACATTTTGGTCATCAGTTTTGTCTGATAATATCTGCGCACACCGTCCTGGTTTTTGTGTCCGCGTGGTCTTGTGCACAGACAACGGAGCATGTGGGAGTGATTTGAGCCCTTGAAAACAACGGTCTACAAATGGAGCTTTAAGACCCAGACCAGAGCCCCTAAACCAATACCAGCCCACTGTGATCCAGACAAATACCACAACCCTAAGATCCAAACCCAGACAAATACCAGACCCACTAAGATCTAGATCAATACCAGAACCACTAAGATCCAGATCTACACTAAGACTAGACCTCTGAAGGCCTGCATCCAGACTAAGGGTGCATTTACACGGCATGGTTTTTTACTAAAAAATATATATTTTAGTCCATTCTTTTACACGACAACAGCATTTTGGGGGCCTAAAAAAGGCATGTTTTAGTACTTTGTTGTCGTGTAAATGTACCATAAGACCTGAGAAAAAAGTCTGTCTATTTCAATGAAGTGAATCGAGAGATTGGTACATTTATTGCAAAGTTTTTTTTTTTTGTAAATGGGCTGAGTAGCCATTCTTCTGAATTATTTCTAAGGGTACGGCGATACAGTGCCAAGTAGTGGTTGAGTTAATAACCACTATTAGTACCTTGGAAATAGTCTGTTGTGTCTTGTCTGAGACCCAGATCCTGATTAGAGATGCGGTCACATTTACCTATTTAAAAATGCAGTCATTCCAATAGGAAACGATTGGGAATTTCACATGAGGGGGAAAGATTTCCCCATGCAGATTTCACAACGGGCTCAAGTTGGTCTTGTTGATTCGCCATGTTGACCAATAGAAATCTGCTTGGTTTGAAAATTATTTTTGTGTGAGCTGTGCTTCATGCCTTACTGCACTATTGACAATTAACCTTTTTGTCTGCAAACCTTTGCCAAAGATTTGCTAATGTGACCACAATTCAAGACTAATTTAACATTTATACAGAGTTCTGGTATGAAACTCTAGATGGCGCAGTCCGATAGGTCTAACTCAATCTGACCTAATGACATCATTATCACATCGCACAGCTGATTGGTTCTCTCTTGTATCGGTAGCCAATGAGCTCGCTGCTCAACATTCAAATATATGACTAGTGCTTGCCGTAGCAGTTGCAGCTTGCTTCAGAAACCCTCCACCTTCCCCAGCTCAGCCTGTATAGATCTGCTACGAGGTGATTCATGTATGCTATATGGGGGTTATTTCATGTATGTTATATTCGCAGCAGCAATATTTCTTACATGCTCACAGCAGCATGTTGTGGATGTATTGGCAGCAGCAGCAGCAGCGTAGCAGATCTATTCCGCCAAGACCAAATACATTAACATTGTCATGTACATTACCATGCCAATCCCTCAGAGAGTTGTCATGACAGAAATATGTTTTGGTGAACTTTGGGTTTTTGGCTTTGAGTTTTAAGACCCAAATCAAGACACTGAGTAATGAGACCCAGACCAAGGATTATTTTTATGTGGTCTATAGAGGTCTGAAGACCAAAACCACAAAATCAAGACTCTCAACTCTGATAAGAAGGGGAACGAACATGACACAACTTTGGTTACTCACTGAGTTACAATATCTCTTCAATAAACTATGTGCATAACGACTATTTGTTAGTTATTGGTGTCTCAAGTTTATTGTGAGCTTGTATTGTACATAATTAGGAAAAGTGTAGTCCAGCTGCATGAATAATGTGGTAATGATTTATAAATGCAATTTCAGAGATTATGCTCATACATTGCTCACTGTTCATACCTCATGCATTGTTCACATTGTTTCACCGAAAGCTCATGATCCTTTCTCACATAAGAACAGTGAATGAGATGCATGAAAATAGCATTGCAGTGAGGTCACGCACCACATGATGGACAGCAGGACGCAGGCCAGGAGGAGGTGGGTTGACCAGAGAAGGGTGGAGCAGGCCGCTGTGGGTTCACCCACTCGTGGTGCGGCTGAAGGTGGTCCAGGGGTGGTTTCTGCCAGGGGAGAAGAAAATGGTCATTATTTCTAAGTGTTTCAACAGGAACGGGTTTGTACAGCCATAGTTCAGGTACTAAATATTGATGAATGACATGAAATTCAATTTTATTAATCTATTAATTTCTTCAAAATATTAAAATGCTATTCATCCATGCAATGACTTGAATACAATAAGCATGCTTTTAAATGTATTATCCTTTTCTTTCTTTCTTACTTTTGGCTATAAACTAAAAAAAAAAAAAAAAAAAGTCAAGTGGTGCAACCAACAACAACAACACCCTATATATCGTCATGACTATGAGTCAAGGTCAATAAGTCTTTTAAAATATTGAATAGTTTGACATTTCTTTTATCACTAGGCAAGGTAATTTCAGGTTATTAAATGTCATGTGGTGCAACCATGGCGATGCATCCACAAAAAATAGCATTTATCCACTAATAATTCTAAACATTTAGAATTATTAGTAATAATTAAAATACAGTATACACATTAATATATATTCATAGTGTAAGAAAAGTATTGTATTACTTTTTTCTTTGATTATTCCACTTTTGCTTGATGGTGTATAGACATTAAATGATAAAAAAGTCATTAAAATGAAATGGATAGATGTTGGAAAACATTAATAAAATGTATTTAATATTCACTCACCCCTAACAGTACACAAAAACAAAATGAACTGTGATTGGTCACTTTACATATCAGTTAGGCAGTCTCTTCCTGTGTAAGTGGGCGGGCCTTTGCCCAACTATTGGACCAGATTTTAAACCAAGAGTCAAAAGTCTGGTTACATGAGACATTCATCGCAATACAATACACTTTATATCTGTAACTCGCAATACAACAGCATTAGAAAAATATTTTGAGTTAACTAAACAACTGCTCCACCACCACCTGAACATGTTCTTGTTGCGCTATTGTAAATGCAATTGAACTTCACAACTGTAAGTAGAAATTAGTTATTGTTTTAATATCGCCTGTTTATTGTATTTTTTTTTTTGTGCAGTGTGTGTGACGATGTGTGAAATGACTCCCTAAAAAAAGAGCTGTCTCGCGCAATGACTCATCTCAAATTAAGCAAATAAAATGCTGATATAACAAGCCAAGGAGGAATTATTACAAGGACGTTCTGCTGTTTTACCTAGGAGAAAAGAAAGAAAAGCTTTCAGAGAGGGAGTTTTGACACACGGCTTACAAAACTAGCATGCAATTCTGCTGACTTTTCGATTCTTTCCTCCGTTCCAAGTATAGTGTGGATTAAATACACTCAGTGCATGGAGGGGGTAAAAACTCAATACCGTCTGCTGGATCAAACCGAGCAGGGCAGCCGTCACTAGATATTACTTCTAATAACAGTCATAAATTGTCAGTGCTATTTATAAAACAAGATGTAGATAGGCTATCATACGGTTTTCAAGTTAAGATTCTCTTTGTCCGCCCCAAAAGGACCACAGTATCAGTATTAAATCCCAAATGGGACGCAGTAAAACTAATATTGCATATAGGCCATCAGAGCTTTAGCTTTAAATATTGTTGTGTCTTTTTTGGCCAATGAATCATTGAAAATACAAACATTAAAGGAGTTTATAACCATAAATATGCAAAAGCATAGTAAAATTAATTACTGTTGATCTGTACTTTCTGCAGACTGGGTTGACTAACACTATGGAATCCCAAAAATTGGACTCCATTTATTATTATTTTTTTTATTTAAAGAGTATTTTGCTTTCATCTGTCATCTCTGACGACACTGGTTATCTTAGCAGGGTAAAAAACAAAATGGTTTTTCAAATTAATTATAAAAAATAAAATAAATAAAAAATTCCCATTCTAATCCCTGATGTGTTCTACACTGCAAAATAAATATCTTTTTACATTGTATCTGCACTTTATTGTTTATGATGAAAGAATTTGCAAGAGTGCAGAACTCAGAGTACACTCTTAAAAAAATGATATTGCAACAACCCTAATGTGAATGATGGGGTAGCGGTACAGTCCATAAAATATGTTGTACAGTTGAGTACTGCACATGGATCGATAAACGGAGGAGACGTGACTTTGAAGGCTTCTGTGATTGAGGAGATGAAAACATGGTCTTTAAGATTAAGTGGCATTCGAAAGCCATTTACTTCTATCATATGATGTATTTCAGGAAAACAGAATAGTCAGGGAGAAAAAAATAGCATAATTTTATTCCAGGAACTGATTGGATGGTGAAAAGTGGATGTAGAATGGATTGTAAAGAACAACTCTCAGAAGGCTTTGTGACTGGATGCCGAATGTTAAAGTTACCAAGACAATCTTAGTCTATCTCATTTTGTTTTCTGCTGGATAAATGGACTGAAGTGCCGAGCACAATTTGACCAGGAACATGTGCTGAGAAGGTAAACAGGCTTGATTTGAGTTCATACTGACCGAGCGGACTAAACATGGCTTTTGCTGGTGTCAGATTAAATGTGACACCTCCTTTTTAATTTTCATCCATCAATTTAACAGAACCTGATGTCAATTCCTCATTAACCTCAGAGTGCATCAACTATTCATTTGTTGTTGAAGCTCTCTGACAGCAGAGGGCAGCGTGACTTTGAGATGCAGGGCTACAGACACTGTCTCCTCATTATCAGCCACTATTATTGTTTTATGAGAGAACAGAGATCATGGGGGGCAGACGGAACTGCCATTACAGTGAATAGGAGAGTAGGTGTGCGTACGGTTGGCAGCTCATGCATACCTGGGATAATGTCGCTCTCGGTGGTGGAGGTGATGGGCTTGGGTTCCTCCATCCAGGGGGTGGCGTGGACCGCCACGCTCCAGTCGCTCCAAGTGCCGATCTCCATGTCCTTGGCCGCCAGTTGGATGATGTACTCTTTCCCTGCGTAGGCGTCGGTGATGGTGTGGGAGATGCTGTCGGAGAGCTCCACCTGTCAATCAATAACAAGAGAGCCAATCAGGGATATGGAACTTATGGGAACGATGTGTGCTGTTGAGATGATTACATACGAGATGCACGCCATGAAGAATGTTTCATTAGAGGTGTTTGTGGTGAAAGGGCTGATCAGCGGTTTTTGGGTGAGTGAGGGGGGGCATAGCTAACAGGAAATGATAGGTACAGGGGTGGCTTGAGTTTATGATGCAGGCTGGATTTGAACATGCATTTTCCGCATAAACAAGATGACATTTCATTCCATTTTTACATGAATACAAACATTAATATAGGAAAAACAAACAAATATATAATTTGTTTTTGCAAATAAA
>NW_015642816.1:523477-540448 GCF_001515625.1 Sinocyclocheilus rhinocerous
ACTCTTCATATATATATATATATATATATATATATATATGTGTGTGTGTGTGTGTGTGTGTGTATAACAATTTTATAAAATTATCAGCACAGAAAATATATATTAAAATTATATTGAAATTATAATAATATATAAAACATTTATATCTTTTATGGTATTACTGCACTGATCATTTATAGAATATTTATTTTTTATATAATAATAATAATTGTTATTATTATTACATTATCATTATCACAATTTCTTACCACTGTATTTGCATTTGTACTTGCATTTGTATAATGCCACTTTATAATTACATTAACATTTCAGTTAAACTAAAACATTTTAGCACAAATGATAATCTCATAGAAATTGCAACATGTCAGAGTCCTCAAGTTTGTTGATAGTCCACTTCCTCTTTGTGTGCTGCAGTGGATTTGCACACACCTGAGGACCACCTGTGTACTCTTTGGTGCCTGTGGGTAATGAGGGTCACTTGACCACAACAGAGGAGGGGGCACAAAGAGGCTGGGAAGTCCCGTGCATGTCTTGGCCGCTTTGAGCAGGGGGAAATTTGACTAATGCACTGCAGCTGAGGCCTGTGGAGGGAGATGAGTGATGGTAGAGACGGCCCAGCGTCTATGACTCATCCCGCGCATCCATCACTGGCCTGTCCTGCACTGCTGAAGCTCCAGTCTGGAACTCAAAATCATGTGTGGCGCTCAATCGCAGTTGCTCAATCTGCGCTTTTCTTGCTCTTTACCTGTCACACTGCAGGACTGCAGAAAATTCTGTTTTCTTTTTCAATTTATGAGTTGGAAAGTGAATTTAATTGGCCTTGACCCACAGAATGCTGAATTGCAATGACAGGAACAGGATTTTTTTTTAAATTTAATTAAAATGTTATAGTCACATAACAGAAAGGAGTTTCATGAGTCCAACACAAATTTAGTGACAGAATATGATTCGTTTGCATTATTCCGACAAATTATTTTCTCTGATATACATTTTGTCAACTGAAAAGATTTTATGGACCATGGTATAAGAACACTTTTTTTCCCAGAAATACAATATCTATTAAATATTTATTTTCTAAACACCTGCAACAGTTTGTACAATTCTGCACCTGTTTTCTAACTCCATTTAAAATCAGTTCAAATTCAGGAATTCAATTCAAATGTAAAGGTGTTCTCAGTTCAATTCTGAATGTGCACAGACCTCTCGCACACATGCCCGGTAGAAGTCAAACACAGAGGTGGGGGAATTACTTCTCCAACAAAGCCAGATCCTAGTGCAGTATACAAAGTGCAAAGCATATTTTCTGAAGAATTTATTATTACTCCCAAGTAGCTGTACAACACAGAGAAAGAGCGAGCTGGAAAATTGGAGTGTGTATGCTGTGAGATTTAGAGAATACCTCATCTACACCTGAGCTGCTCACAACAAAGACCAAAGAGCTTTTTTTTTTTCTTTTTTAGTGAATTTCCACTAGCAGCGTCTGCGAGTCTTTCCATCGAGCGTACGTAGACAAACGCAGCATGTGTGGCGGTTAGTCTCCGCATTTACATTTTAATTGAACTTTATCTTTCATAATTGGAAAAGAGAGCCTTGCTCATTTCCCCAGTGCTCCTCAAAACCCACAAAACAAAAGCGGCATCCTTTTCATTTCAGATTAAACCGCATTCTCTGCGCTTTCCCCACAGTGGCCACTGAGCACCTGGGCTGTCAAGTGTTTGATTCGATTACTATCAAATTGCAGCATTTCGTCCATCTATTGTACTATATTTTGAGCTGAAATAAATGGCTTTGAATTGTAAATGTGTGCTTTTCATTTTCAAATTTCTCAGTTGGTGCGTCTACTTCTGAATGGACGTTATTGAAGAAAGATCGGTATAGATACGGCATTGACCAGCTGAACACTCAACCGATGGCATTTTTTTGTCTGAACAATGGGAGACGGAGAGTGTTTGTGAAACATGCAACACAGGATCATTGGAAATACTTGCCTCTACCTATATCTCTGCACAACTAAAACCAGAAAGTATGATTAACAGGGCCAGAGTTTTGATTTAGAAAACCTAATTTTCACACAATTATTTCCACATTATTATGTTATGACTTCAAAATAATTGTAACATGCTACGAGATTTGAAAACTGGACTTTTCAACGTCAGTGTCACATATGCCACGGTCATGTATTGAACACGCATTTTAGCACCATTCACTGGACATTTCACTTTGAAGCTGCTGTGAAACGTGCAGTAAGGTACATAATATGGGTTGGAAACGTGTCTGGTAACAGTCATTATCTTTGCAGTTTAGTTTGTTCATCAGCTGATTTTATTTACAAGGCTGGTTTAAAACAATGAGGACATGAACGAACCGAATCAGATTTGCTGCAGCCATTCGGAGAAAGGTCAATGGACATTTAATGTTTTGGTTCCACCTGTAATTCTGTTCCACAAACCATTTCCCAATTGCAACACTTTTGTGAAAGCTGTCAAGACCAGAACTGGGGGTGGGAGTCAAAATGTCCTCCGCAAGCCCTGTAATTTGAGGATACATACTGTAAACCCTCAAATAAAACACTACCATCAGTTAGAAATAACTAGCTGGTGGAAACCCCTAGCCAAAGATGAGCTTTAAAAGCTAGAAATGTGAGCATCAGCTTCCTGTTATCTACTTCTGGATCAGGTAACATTGCAATGTGCCGAGAGAAACAGAGAGGAAGACAGATAAAAAGAATCGAGACAGACAAGACAGCATGCATCTGATGTCTGAGACATGCTATTAGAGAGAGCTATTTATATAGCCGTATCATTATGTACCGAACACGCTCTGACCCTCATACATGGCTACACCTCGACAATCCCAGGTGCCTCGCTGCATTCTGGGCTTCGTTCAGTACGGCCAAAGCCCATAAACAAGATTAGGTGTAAATCGTGTCATTGGAACAGCGAAGAGAGGATTTCGGTCCTACAAAGCATATTGCAGTGAGTTAAACAATGAAAGAGCTGCACACAATATCACTGGGTTCTCCTGAGACAAGATAAAAGCTGTCTTTGCGTGTAAATCTGAGCTTTTGTCCCAACTAGCTGATCATTTTCTATTGCTGTAGTGTTACGCTGAGTTGCCCCACCCACAATGAGATTTAATTGCTCCAAAACCCAGCTACATATAACTGTATATTAAACGGTAAGGCCAAAATGACATAAAAATGACCATATTTACTTTCATAATACATGTTTCTTGTCTTATTGTAAATTATTTGTGAACTGCATTTCATGTTGACTTCAAACATGTTTTGATTCGGTGTGATTTCTTTGTAGACTTTTTGTAACTAAAATTATTTAAAACAAATTTGGGGCAATTGAAATAAAATAAAATATAAGTATTAAATGTAGAAACTTAATTTGCTGTAAAGTCGCTTTGCAATGATTTGTATCGTGAAAAGCGCTGTACAAATAAACTTGAATTGAATTGAATTGAAATGTAAAAAAATAAATAAAAAAAATTATATATATATATATATTTGAGTATTAAAATTAAGAAATGTATAGAATTATTTAAAAAATGACAGAAGAAAATTAGGAAATTACTAAAAACGTATTTATTACTAAAACCAAAATTTAAATGAAACCTTATTCAAAATATTAATAAATACTACACTATAATATAAACAATGATATAATGACACTGCACTGATAGGTGATTAATATAATGTATTACAAATGTGGTTGCAATTATTTATTAGAACATTAGAACTGATTATAATGCTTCATTAATGCTTTATAATGCATTAATTACACATTTATAATACATTATATATAAAGACCACATATAAAATATTACAATTTAGAATAATCATTATTATTTATATATTTAGGATATTAGAGATGCTCAGTATACAAATATTAGATACTTAAGATATTATTATGAGCCATAGTAAACATGAAAAAACAACAACAACTCTGATTGATTGCTTTTCAGCATATTTTAGACCTTCTGTCTGCTAAGTCACTACAACTATGCTGACATATGTTGGTATAAAGCTCTCATAAGCAATTCCGACAAAGATACAGAAAATAACTCAAGATTTCTGACTTGCATATAGGCAACTGAGCAGCAAATGGAGCTGCCAGACTCCCAGCAGTCACTGTTGGCTGATTACTGTCACCATGCTGTGATATTTTCTAAATTCTGCCCACCTCCCCGCATTCATGCCTCCAGCCCAGCTGTGCTTAAAGCTGACGGCAGTGGAGTGCGGCTCACCCCACCTGATGCCTGCTTGACCAAACATGAAAGGGCGTAAACAGCTTCTGTTAATAATGTAGCAGTGAAAGCGGACTAGGCCAAACAGACGTAAGCAGGATTTTGCGCAGTTTTCTTTCAAAGCGACTTTCAGTACATTGCAGACACTTTGACTGAATGGAAACGGCTGCGAAAGGGAGTTTACAGTGGACATGCAGAAGGTCTGGGTGGGAAACTAGATTCTTCTCTTATTCTTTTAACTCTCATTCATCTCATGTTTGCTGTGATTTCTTCAGATATCTGTTTCCAACTCAGTTACTAAAATTTGATGCATATTTATCAGTCATACATAAATGAAACAGGTAAGATTTCTGTAATAGTACTAATAAACAGTGGACGTTTACATATCATTAATAAATCCAATTTATTTTTAACTAATTGAAGACTGCGTGTTCCACAGCTAGCCATATTTAAAGGGTTAGTTCACCCAAAAATGAAAATTCTGTCATTAATTACTCACCCTCGTGTTGTTCGAAACCCGTAAAACCTTTGTTCATCCCTGTTTATACTGAATAAATGTAATTGTTTTCACAATGAAGATTTATGCTGATTTGAAGCAATTTCAGTAGATGTATTTTTAAAATGTGATTGTTTAAATGATCAAATAGGTGCAAACATTTAATAAACTATGCCATGATTTTTTTTTTGAATGCAAATTTTAGTTGAACTTTTATTTCATTTTCTGACAAATTTGCATTTTTTCCCCCCCTGTGTAATCTAAATAGATGGACAAATTATATTCAATTTAAATACATACAGTTTATAAAAACATTTATTTATTTATTTGTTTGCATGTTCTTGCAAGTACAATGCAGCTGGTTGTCTTTTTAATGACTTGTAAAGTGTCTTAGCTCAAATAATGCAAAGAGTAAAATGATTCTAATACTTTTAAAAATAAATATTGTATGTGTGTGGCCCAAAATATTCATGTAGCGCCAGATTAAAGTCTTTAAAGTCTATATAAGTGGCCTTTATGATGTGATTCAAGGGTTCTCTGTAACAAGTTCACACTCACAAAAACATGCTCTTAAACATTCTATCAACTCCATAGCACCAGATTTAAAAAATCACTTCCATTTCCTGAACCAAAACCTAGTGTGCTGTGACTCATTACTGCACTTTAATTCTGCTTTTTATCTTCAAAGCCTGCACTCTTGAAAAGGAAATGTGTGGCTGTATCTGGACACTTGAGCTTTACATTTGCATTTAGCACTAACTTCCCTAATTTTGTCAGCTCGCATTCCTTTTTTCTTGATGTGTCCGTTCCTATCACTACAGGAAGTCTAGCAGAACAGGAAATGTTAGCATCACACAGATCATTGACAACTAATTCCAGCTGATGGCTTACAGCTCCAATGCCCATCTTCTGCAAACGACGGCTCACATCACTGAGAGTGCAAACAAACAGAGTTAATTCTCAAAGTAACTGAACTTGTGGTTCGCCAAGTATGCACATTAACCTGAATTACTTGGAATGATGGTTTGAAATACACACCGAGGGAAGTGTTTGCATTGTTCCAAGAATACACACAGATGCGGACTGCATTTTCGGGGGAACAAATGGGAATAAACTAACCAACTGATTAAAGTCATTCCATAAATGTTTTTTTTCTACTGGATCTGAACACAAAGACTATGCAGTTTTCTATAGGATTTAATCCGTAAAGAAAGAATTAGCAAAGAATTAGGGGATGGCTAAAAAAAAAAAACAGTTAAGACTAGCTCAATAAAAGAAGTGCTAAAGTGGTCCAATTCAGCTTAATCCCTGAGTAAACACAAGCTTCTCTCAGAGGTTTAAATCCACAATTCCAAGTTGCAAAATTCAGGCAAAATACCAACGCAGAGTCTCATTTGTCTCTGCTATTCATGCAGCACGAGCACTTATGAAATATGCACGAGATCTGAATAGCATCTCAATAAATAAATAATTGATATTCTCCCCTGAATGGGCAGAAGACGACAGACAAAAAAATAATGACTTCGTTTAATAGATTCTAATGTCTGTATACTTTGTGTCTAGTCTTTTTTATGCAGTGCTATTTTTTTTTTTTTTTTACATTTTAACTAAATTAAAGTCATTTTATCTAAATATAAAAGAATGCACTTGAAAGACCACTTGATACATTTTGTAATCTGTTCTCATATCTGTAAATAGCTAAAAGCAAATGGGAAGGTTATTTTAAATTTGTATTCCAGTATAAATGACTAATTGCGTAGAAATTGTGTAAATTAAAGGAGCAGCTCACCCAAAAATGAAAATTTTCTGAACATGTACTCACCCTCAGGTCATCCAAGATGTAGATGAGTTTGTTTCTTCATCAGATTTGGAGAAATGTAGCAATGCATCAGTGTCTCAGCAATGGATCCTCTGCAGTGAATGGGTGCCGTCAGAATGAGAGTCCAAACAGCTGATAAAAACTTCACAATAATCCACACCAGTCCATCAGTTAATGTCTTGTGAAGTGATAATCTGTGTGTTTGTAAGAAACAAATCCATCAAGACGTTTTTAACTCTAAAATATGAGTCCTCTATCCATAATATTGCTTTTTTCAATGAAAAGCTGTTTTGTCTGAATCAGGAGAGAAATATGCCCAGATCAAGCACCGTTTACAAGTCCAAAGCAGTTAAAAACAAATATATGAGTGGATTTTGATGTCAGGGGAAAACAGGAGATTGACATTTTCACTGAAGGAAGAGTTATTATGGATTATGGGCTCAAATTGTAGCCAGAAGTGACGGTTTAAAGTTAAAATCATCTTAATGATGAATATGTTTCTTACAAACAAGCTAGCTTTTCACTTCACAAGAGGTTAACTGATGGACTGGAGTGGTGTGAATTATTGTGATGTTTTTATCAGCTGTTTGGACTCTCATTCTGACGGCACCCATTCACTGCAGAGCAAGTGATGCAATGCTACATTTCTCCAATGTTTCCATGAATAAACGAACGCATCTACATTTTGGATGTCCTGAGGATGAATACATTTCAGCAAATTTCAGCAAAACTGTTCCTCTAACATACATGCAGCTCACCTTAAAAAAAAAAAAAAATTATAATGACTGTATACTTTGTGTCTGGTTTCATTATTTCATTATTCAATAAATTTTCATTTATTTTCACTCTAAAATATTTTCACTACAAGCTTAATTAAAATAATTGTATCTATATAAATTAATACAATTGAAAGACAGCATGACAATTTGACAAAGAAATGCTATAAATCTGTTCTCGTGTCTGTAGCTATACAGCATAGCTAAAAGCAGATGGGAGGGTTATTTTAAAGTTGCATTAATTACTAATTGCTCACACTGACACACTGATCCCATACATACATGACTTTCTGTCTTATGTTAAAAAAATAAAAATAAAAATATTTAAAAACACATATTTAACAAAAAAAAAACAACATAAGGATGAGCAAATGATTACAGAATTTGGGACCCGTCCCTTTAAATTGACAGCTTTGTTACAGTTACAGGAATTCTGTTACTCCTCAAGCCAGCTCTTGATAATTCACAGAGTATAACATAATCTCTTGATCTATTAATTGCATGTGACACAATAGCAGCTTCCTCATCTGTTGAGCTATATCAGCGGGGACATTATAAATTCATCCTATTTCTAAAAGGAGCAAAAAGGTGCTCAAAGCACAAGCGCTCAGATCTCCCGCTCATTGTGTATTATATCTACAGTCTGTATTTTCATCTTAGCATCAGAGAAGACTGTTGAAAACCGCTTTGTCTATACCATGAGCAGAGGGGAGGCCCGGAGGAATGGGAGATTTCTACATTCTTGAGAGATTACATAAGGGAGGGCATGGTGACCCCTTTCTCCCCTCAGTATCCTGTCCCATTTAACTATAGCACCCTGTTTTGACTTAAGGCTTTTGGTATGGAAATCATGTCTTTAATGGATGTGGATTCTTTTATTGGGGCCTTACATTCTTGGGCTTTTTACTTGCCGTTGTGTATCCAAGGACAATGCCATATAAGTATCCTAGCAAGAAGGAAGGCAACTTTTATTTAACTTTTTTCATATTTAGGATCAGTGGTTCTTAGATGGTGGGTCACAACTACAAAGTGAGTCGCAAGGCAGTTCTGATAGGATCAAAAACAGCAGGGGGAAAAATAATGCTAAAGCTAAATAATGAAAGGCAACTAATGACAAATAATAAAATTGTGCATAGCTAGGATTGCACAATGCATAGATTTATCAACTTTTAAAAAAGAAAGGAGAAAATAATGGAAGGCTGTTTTCACCTTAGTGTAAAAAAAAAATCTAATCAGATATAAAATAATGTACTGTATGCCAGATATAAAGTCATATGACAAAATATTGTGAGATAAAGTTGCAATAGTGAGAAAAAAGAAAAGAAAAAAACGTATTCTTTAAGATATAAAAATCACATTGAATAATTCAAAGTCACATCATTAAATCCAAAGGCACAGGTGAGATATAAAGTCACAACTGCGTGATATAAAGTTAGACTGCAAAAAAATAAAAAAATAAATAAAATAATCATACTGTGAGATCACAGTATGATTGAGTCACAATTGGGAAAAATAGTCATATTTTGAGATGTAAAACCACATTATGAGAAATAATTGTAGGATTTAAAGTCGCAGTTATGACAAAGTCACATTGTGAGATATAAATCACAATGTATAATATAAAGTCGCAATTATGAGATATAAAGTAACATTGTAGGATATAAAGTCGCAGTTACAATATATAGAGTCACATTGTAGGATTTGAAGTCGCATTTATGAGATATAAAGTCACACTGTAGGATATAAAGTTGCAATTACAAGATATAAAATCACATTTTATGACAATGTTGTAGTTATCAGATTTAAAGTCACACTATAAGAAATCACGGGCTGGTTGCATAATAGGTATAGACTAGTGTAACAAGTTAGTCATCCAATTTTTTCTTTAAGACTGGCCATAGTTTTTTTTTTTAATTCAGTTACATTAAATCATAGATTAGTCTAAGATGAATCCAAAAATAAGACTGATTACCCCTTTGCTAACTGCTAGTTGGTCAAACTCATACTTAAGACACAGTCTTAACATAGAGGCTAAGTTTATGCAACTGGCCCCACATTATGAGATATAAAGTCACAATTACAAGATATCAAGTCACACTGTAGGATATAAAGCCAGAATTATAAGACAAAAAAGTCACATTGTAGCATATAAATTCACAGTTATGAGATATAATGTGATTTCTTGTAGTGTCTTATGATGTATAAAGTCATATTGTAGAATATAAAGTCACAATTGTGAGATATAAATCACAATGTATAATATAAAGTCGCAATTATGAGATATAAAGTAACATTGTAGGATATAAAGTCGCAGTTACAATATATAGAGTCACATTGTAGGATTTGAAGTCGCATTTATGAGATATAAAGTCACACTGTAGGAAATAAAGTTGCAATTACGAAATATAGAGTCACACTATAGGATATGAAGTCACAATTATGAGATATTAAGTCACATTGTAGGATATAAAGTCGCAGTTACAATATATAGTCACATTGTAGGGATATAAAGTAACATTGTAGGATATAAAGTTGCAGTTACAATATATAGAGTCACATTGTAAGATTTGAACTCGCAATTATGAGATATAAAGTAACATTGTAGGATATAAAGTCGCAGTTACAATATAGAGTCACATTGTAAGATTTGAACTCGCAATTATGAGATATAAAGTAACATTGTAGGATATAAAGTCGCAGTTACAATATAGAGTCACATTGTAAGATTTGAACTCGCAATTATGAGATATAAAGTAACATTGTAGGATATAAAGTCGCAGTAACAATATAGAGTCACATTGTAGGATTTGAACTCGCAATTATGAGATATAAAGTAACATTGTAGGATATAAAGTTGCAGTTATGTGTATCACACAACTGTGACTTTATATCCTACAATGTGACTTTATAACACATTTTGTGATTTTTTGTTGTTGTGTGAATTAATGAGATATTAAGTAAAAAAAAAAAGAAAAAAAAAGAAAACTTTTATTAAATAAAACAATTATTAAATATAAAGACGCACTACAAAAACTCATATTAAGAGATATAAAGTCACACTGTAGGAAATAAAGTCACATTTATGAGATATAAAGTCACATGGCAAGAAATCACATTGTGAGATATAAAATCATATTAAGAGATATGAAGTTACACTATGAGACATCGCATTGTGAGATAGTCATAACTGGCAGATATGAAGTCACAGTGCAACACATAAAATCACATTGTGAGAAAATAAGCAATAAAGTTGCAATTGCATGAAATGGACTCTCATAGAAAATACTTCCCATGTCTTCCGTTGTTGTTAGAAACCAAATTTGTCAATTTCCCTATGCAGTGTATGTCATGTTAACAATTTGGCATAATTATGGGTTGCCACTTGATTCCCAATAAAGAATCCGTGTCCTGAAGCAAAACCACTCGAGAAGCACTTCTTTAGACAAACACGAGTCACATACCCATGCACAGGACCATTAGCATACGTAAGGCTACAGTAGATAAGAAAACTCTCATTTAAGTATATAGCGCCGCATAGTCCTCCTCGCCCTCCCGTCAGGAAATATAAATACGCCCAGTTGGAGAGAATGTCTACTGTCGTGGAGAGAAAAAGCAATTAAGTGCCACTTCCAAAATTCACGTTTGACTTTCTACTGATGGGATAAAAGTAGCAGGCCAGCGCAGGTTCTGTCACTCAAGCTAATGAGAGCTATTCACTCAGTCCCCCTTCAGTGAGATCGCAACTGCTGACCAACAGGTTTAACAGATAATTGTTCGTGGTTCCAGACCCCCTTTGATGCCCAGCCGACATTGGTGCAATTAATATCAAAGGTAGAGGAAAAACCTTAGCGCTTATCACAGAGAACTGACTGTGTGAAACTACAGGAATTCCTTCAGCACTCCTGTGTTGAGTGCACAAACCGTTTTATGCTATTAAAGAGGAACCATGCAAGCAGGCACTAATGAGATGTGTCTCATTAATGGGTTGAATATCAACAAAGAAGATCGGCCGCATTAGACAAATACATACACGTAAACACATACCTCAAAGAGGCACTGGAAGCAGCG
Organism: Sinocyclocheilus rhinocerous; assembly: GCF_001515625.1. Classification (NCBI taxonomy): domain Eukaryota; kingdom Metazoa; phylum Chordata; class Actinopteri; order Cypriniformes; family Cyprinidae; genus Sinocyclocheilus; species Sinocyclocheilus rhinocerous. Next base: position 534,891 of record NW_015642816.1, read on the forward strand.
CAATGTAAAAAAAACCAAACAAATATTATAAAATACAAGCTGAAGTAGTGCGTACATCACTCAATTTTCATATGTAACACTGTCAAACACTGACCTGACTGGGTTTTCATTGAGGTGGCATGGTGTGAATGTGAAACAGATAAGGCAGTCTCATGAGATTTGTTACTGTAACTGGCTGTTTATCCAGTGGAATCGGTCAGATTAGATATTAAATGAATAATTTTGGTCAGAAGTAATAATAACCCAAAAGCCCATCAGAGAGCTGGATTTTGACTACTGCTCGCATAACAGTTTCATCTCAGTCTTTGTGTCATTACATTAAGAGTTGTTTGGGATTTTTTCATTAGAGCCAAAATGAATGAATGAATGAATGAATGAATGATTCATTGACCAGGGAATAGTTATAAATAAAAGATACACTGAACATGCTATTGTTTTATTGCAATTATTGCATTTTAAGTTATGTAAAAAAATTTGTAAATGTTGGTGTCAGTTCGTTTTATTATTGACTGATTGTTTATGTATCAAAATGTATTTAAAGACTAAATTACTTAGGGTTGTTAAATGGTTAAAAATACGGTAGCAAATATGAATCTAATTAACTTAGCTTATGATACGTTAGTTAATTAATCAAATTAATCCCAACTAACTAAAGACATTACATTATTGTGATAATCCACGATACGTCAAGGCATTAAATAATTGTGATGAAGACTGCAGACTGAAATTTTGAATACACATGGCAGAAAATGTATGTTCATTTAACAGAACGTGAATATTACTGCCCTGCAGTCCACAACAATTCAGTTTGCAGTTCATCTGAGGCAGGGTTGTTATAGTTCACAAAAAAAAAAAAAATAATAATAATAAACACAATTATACTAAATAAAATATTTTTACTGAAATTATATACACACACACACACACACACACACATATATATATATTAATAAAACAAGTTAACCCTAAAATGTTAACTAAAATGAAAATGATGGAAAACATAATTATTATTAGATGAGTAACTACTGATATTATCTATAATAATCTGTTATAAATTAATTACTTTTTTCCAAAATTACAGTTAGAGCCCTAATTTTAATAAATTATATTACAAAGAAAATAATAAAAGTAATGGTTTATATTACATTTGCTCCACACCTGGAGAGATGTTTTTACCTTTTCATTTGTGTTGTCTAACATATTTTATTGACACAATTAAACAGATTTGGACAAACAAATGTGACCCTGTCTGTGAAATCCAGGCTAAAGTCTTGAAATCTAATTATGAGATAACAAGCATAAAAGTTTGATTTCAACCATTAATTTCATTATGATTTCAATCTTTGACATGGCCTTACTCAGTCAATATTAAAGATACAAAGGTTATATTTTCACAGAATGTTCTACATCTTTATGAAGGATGATTTTATGTAGAAAACAGTACATCACAAACAAATTGACTTTAGCTGGGTTTTCACGGGCAGGGTCACAAATAATGGCTCATTCTATGTCCCACACACACTGATTCAGTGCTCCAGACAGATGCTCCCCTCGCTGTGCAGAGTCAGATCATAAGACACTAGTCCTTAGGGGGTTGTGACACTAAATAAGGTGTGTGAATACACAAACTTTTATCTATCGACGTCTCAAGGATGCCCCTGCTGATCCCAGAATCAATATGGGCGGCAGAGACGGAGCCAAGGTGCATTTTTCAATCTCTTTCACGGGCAGGGTCACAAATAATGGCTCATTCTATGTCCCACACACACTGATCCAGTGCTCCAGACAGATGCTCCCCTCGCTGTGCAGAGTCAGATCATAAGACACTAGTCCTTAGGGGGTTGTGACACTAAATAAGGTGTGTGAATACACAAACTTTTATCTATCGACGTCTCAAGGATGCCCCTGCTGATCCCAGAATCAATATGGGCGGCAGAGACGGAGCCAAGGTGCATTTTTCAATCTCCACGCTCTAAGCATCAAGAAACAGCTTACAGTGCCCCAAGGAAAAATAACCTTAGAGCTGAACAAACTACTTCATCATAGTGTTCAAGCTGTCAGAGGTGAATGTTAATGTCTAATGCACTATAATGCAATAGGAGAGACATGCGAGGGATGAATGAAGAGCTATAATTCTGCCATTGGCTCATGTTTAAACCGTTGACATGCAAGCATTTGATGAATCTGTAATATAGGTAACACTGTAAAATCTTGGTAATGAGTTATTCAGGGCTTTCATTTATTATTAATGATCATATCGATTCCTTAACCTAAGGCCTGCACTGAATCCCATATGAAAGAAAAATCAAAAGTGAAATCTATCTCAATTTTTCTCCTGGACAGAAATTAGATTAATGAAGAGCAAAGAGAGGATATTTTTTGACCTGTTTGTTATGTTTTTTTTTGTTTTTTTTGTTCAGTATAACACTGAAAGAGCTGGATGAGAGTGTCAAAACAGTTATACACACAATTAAATAATAATAATAATAATAATAATAATAATAAGTATTATTATTATTATTATTATTATTATTATATAAACATTTATTTATTTATCCCAGCATCTCTGATGACAGGCCTGCAATGGGGCAATTACAGCCAATGAGATGAGCATCTGTTCAGCGGAGCCCGGAGCGTCACATGCATTTGAGGATCTGTGTGACACACAATCCATCTACACTGAGAGAGAGCGACACGATTCAACTGAACCAGACCTGAGGGGACCAACAAAGCCATCTACACCTGCAGTGTAATTACGCTAAATACATAAAACACAAAAAAAACTCTTGATGGGACACTGGACAGATAAATGGTGTAAAGGTGTGTTTTGAAGGTATGGAAGGTCAAGTGTGAATAGAATGGACTGGATTTCAGAGAGCACAAACTGAAGGTGTGGTCATATTAGCAACATTTCAGATTTAGATTTTGAAGCCACTGATCTGAGAATTTTTTCACACTCACACGAATTTACAGATTGAGTGAAATTTGTGAAAAATAGCCAAACTGCTAGTCATCGGTGTGTTCAATCCGATTTCATGGGAAAAGTATTTTACAAGGTGGCGATTTTGTATAAATTCATAAGGTGTGATTCCTATGAAAATAGAAGATTTTTGAGGAGAAAAAAAAAAAAGTAAACATGAAGGTCCACCCCTAAACCTAACCATCAATGTGGCATAAGCAGATCATACAAATTCATATAAACTAGCCACTACTTTTTCAAAATATAATATTGTTATGAAATGCCATTGCATTGGTCTGTCAAAGTGTTACAGCAAAAGAAAGAAAGAAAGAAAGAAAGAATTAATTAATACATTTTTAATTAATGATGTGTAAAACTATCAAAAGAATGGGCCTGAATTTTAGATACAATACTACATGCATTATATACATCACACACACACACACACACACACATACTAATACATGCAACAATTCATCATAAATAAACTACATACATTATATACATCACACACACACACACACACACACATACTAATACATGCAACAATTCATCATAAATAAACTACATACATTATATACATCACACACACACACACACACACACATACTAATACATGCAACAATTCATCATAAATAAACTACATACATTATATACATCACACACACACACACACACACACATACTAATACATGCAACAATTCATCATAAATAAACTACATACATTATATACATCACACACACACACACACACACACATACTAATACATGCAACAATTCATCATAAATAAACTACATACATTATATACATCACACACACACACACACACACACATACTAATACATGCAACAATTCATCATAAATAAACTACATACATTATATACATCACACACACACACACACACACACATACTAATACATGCAACAATTCATCATAAATAAACTACATACATTATATACATCACACACACACACACACACACACATACTAATACATGCAACAATTCATCATAAATAAACTACATACATTATATACATCACACACACACACACACACACACATACTAATACATGCAACAATTCATCATAAATAAACTACATACATTATATACATCACACACACACACACACACACACATACTAATACATGCAACAATTCATCATAAATAAACTACATACATTATATACATCACACACACACACACACACACACATACTAATACATGCAACAATTCATCATAAATAAACTACATACATTATATACATCACACACACACACACACACACACATACTAATACATGCAACAATTCATCATAAATAAACTACATACATTATATACATCACACACACACACACACACACACACACACACACACACTAATACATGCAACAATTCATCATAAATAAACTACATACATTATATACATCACACACACACACACACACACACACACAATTTAGCTTAATCATCTTGCCAGAATCTATTTACTTAAAAAAAAAAGACGTCTGAAAGCAATATATTTGTTATATATTTATATTTTTTTAGATGAAAGAATATTTTATGATGAACTGTTGCATATATTAGATTACACACACACACACACACACACACACACACATACATCCCATCTTTGGTAAGCCAATGTTTTCATCACTTTGTGGCTATGGGTCAGATGTTCAGTGGTTATTTCTGATAATGCTTGCACAAAATGAGCAGCAGCATGTGGGAGATGTGTAAATGGTTGCGGTGTGTGTGTGTGTGTGTGTGTGTGTGCTGCGGTGGTGCACGGGACTTTTTATGAAAGATAGCTGAATACCCCTTTTTCTCCCTCTAATTTCCTTTACCATGCTAATGGCACTGCAATGCCGGTGCTATTGATTAATCTAAGTGTGGCTGGAGGATGAGAGACTCTTTTGGCAGATGCACAAAAGGCCATTAAACGTGGGGCAGCCGGGGGGAGACGGGGAAAGCAGCGCATCAGGGCAGGGGAGAGAGAATTCAAGGGGTGAATGAATGAAAGAAGGGAATTGTGGGGAAATAAGCACATGGTAAGCTAGACGACGATAACGGCTGTTCTTTCTTCGTAAGAATAAATTTGACTATTGCAAAGTGGATTGAAACGGTGTGAAAAACACGAAGCAGGCTTAAATGGATAGCTCTTCTAACTTCAAATTTTTGAACAGTACTGCACATATATAATATATTTAAATTACATATCAATTGCCTTTTACAGTGATATCAATTTCTTGCGAGAACTGCAAAATGGCAGTTTTAAACAAATCAAACAAGACAAAGGAAATACAAAGGAGTTCAGCAGAAGTCAATGTTTTTGTTGACATGAAATCAACCTCGGTGGTAGAAGTGCTTGTGTGTCTTCTAGGGAGCATATCCAGGCATTGTAAACCCTGAATTCTGATGAGATCCATAAATAAGAAGGGGAATGGAAGCTGCGGCCAATGGGACTGTGAGAAGGGATAGCATTCAAACAAAACGCAGCACCACAGCGTGACTGAGCACACTTTCATAAGACTTACACATCTCAGAGTCTCCAAACACGCATGCACATTTTGTATATATGCCCCCCCCCCCCTCTCTA
>NW_015642816.1:540461-541968 GCF_001515625.1 Sinocyclocheilus rhinocerous
CTCTCTATCTTGCTGGTTAATTTGCTGTAAGCTGCCTCTGTGCTGTTAACCAAGCCCTGAGCTGCTGTCAGATACAGCGAGGTCTCGGCTAGGTGTTTTGGAAGTTCATAATGACTCGCGCACATACATATGCGCACCCAAGTGCACAAAATGGCAAAGCAGGCATCTGATTTCCCCCGGCGTAAAGCCATGACTCACTGCCGTTTGATATCTGCAGCACGGACAGCCGTGGATGATATCACAACTGTGACTGCTTACTGACATCACACGCTAATGGCTAATGGGTCCTATGAAACACAGTCTAGTAGTCAATAAATCAGCATAAGTGCACTGTTATTTGAACCTGTCTCTCCATTAAAAAAAAAGAACAACAAAGTAAAAATACGAACAAGGCAATTATTGCACCACTCCGTTGTGTATGCTTGCAGTTTCTTCATGAAATTAGATATTAAAGGGGTCATATGATGCTATTACAAGTTTTCCTTTCTCTTTGGAGTGTTACAAGCTGATTGTGCATAGATAAGATCCCTACAGTTGCAAAGACTAAAGTCTAATGGTCATTTTGCAAGACTGCTATTTATTTGTAAATGTAAACGAAAACTTTTGAAATAAACAGGATGATATAAAAAGGAGTGTGTTGTTTGCACTCAAGGACACATGCATATTGCAGTGTGAAAGCAAACAATGAAACCAGTCTGATACAAGGAGCGTTTCAGAGGAAGAACTAGTTGCTGGATTTGCCAAAGTTTGCAAGGACTATGCCGTCAAATCTCTGAAAGATATTTAGGATTTTGGTTTAGCAGCAAGCATGCAAGATTATTTTGTTAATGTCCACACATTAATAGGAAGTTATTAATTATGAATGGACAGAAATACCAGTTTAGACACCGTTCAAAAGTTTGGGGTTGGTAAGATTAAAAAAAAAAATTTTTTTTGAAAGAATTATCTTATGCTCACCAAGGATGCATTCATTGGATCAAAAATGCAGTAAAAAACAGTAATATTGTGAAATAACTGTTTTCTATGTGAATATATTGTAAAACATAATTTATTGCTGTGAGTCAAAGCTGAATTTTCAGCATCAATACTCCAGTCTTCAGTGTCACATGGTCCTTCAGAAATCATTCTAATATGCTGATTTGATGCTCAAGAATCATTTCTGATTATTATCAATGTTGAAAAGAGTTTTGCTGCTTCATGTTTTTTGTGGAAACGGTGATAGACTGTTTTGTTTTAGGATTCTTTGATGAATAGAAAGTTCAGTGAACTGCATTCATTTTAAAATACTAATCGTTTGAAACATTATAAATGTCTTTACTGTTACTTTTGACACATTTACTGAATCTTTGCTGTAGGCTACTAATGTCTTTAAAAAATAATAAAATATTGCTGATCCCAGACTTTTGAACAGTAGTGTATACGAGTCTGCACAACATCTGCACATTACTTAACTTCCCATTCTAAAAAACAGTAACCAAAATACTTGTAATGCTCCATCCACACCAAC
>NW_015642816.1:541978-553349 GCF_001515625.1 Sinocyclocheilus rhinocerous
AAAAAAAAAAAAAAAACGGGACAAGACAAGACAAAGAAATAAATAACATGTCACTCTTTTAAAGAAGGTTCTTATGGCGTCTACTAGCAGAGGCTACCAAGACTATCAACCAACAAAACAAGTGACACTTGGTTAGAATAATATATGATGTAGACCAGACTTTATGTTCATTTAAATTTCATTATTCTTTAAGCCTACTCCATTTTGGCACTGTACACTCCTGCTGTAACTTCAATCGTGTCCATCATTGTGATTACCCGAAGCAACAGTAAGCCAAACCCCATTAGATCTACAGTCACATATCAGTCACCTGAAACTGGCTAGTGCTCTATGAAGCCTGGCCTCTAACACAGCACATTCATTCTGTGCAGCGACTCCCAGAAGCCCCCACTGCTCAAGAGCAGATTGTTTCTCATTTGGCTGAGTGGCACCACAGCGGCTTGTTAAAGCTCGAGTTTAAATACATCATTTCTGGGAATTAAAAGGGCGAAGAAGAAAAATTGCCCACCACACCATTTTTTCCCTCCGCACCCCCAGCCTCCTTTCTTTCTTTTTTTTCACACTTCACTTTCACACACATTTCATGCTGCTGCTTTCCTGGACAAAAGACAGAGCGTGAAACATATGCAGTCGTTTCACAGCTGTCTCGTGTCTTTTCGCCGCTCTCATCTATTTCAATCCATCATTCACATCTCTCTCCAGAATAATATGCGATTAACAGGATTTCACCTGTTCTTTAAATGCACGTTCTAATGAAATGCATGCACAACCTTAATATTGCAACCATTCTTTTTTTTTATCTTTAACCCAAGGGGAAATTAAGAAACATCTGCACTTTTTATTCTGTGGTATTTACACACAAAGCCTGCAATTTATACATTAACCACCGGCAAACCAGGCACTAAATGCACAGATATAATATAGTCAAATTTTGCTGGTTAGCATAGGCCTTTGGCCCCTGCTGGTAGATGATGTAACTACACCATTTGGTAAGTAAGTAAAAAAAATAAAAATAATAAATAACATTTATTCTTTTAGCAGTGGCTTTTTAGCTAGGGCAGCAACTAATTATTAGTATTTTCAAATCGATAAATGTTGCGATTATTTTTTCCAATTAATCGATTAATCTAACGATTACGCCCCCCCCCAAAAAAACTCTGATAGATCTATTGATTCTTTTCTGATTAGTCCAATAATCCTTTATATTGTCAAACTATAATAGCCATAACTTCTACCATTCAAACAGCGTGAGTTTGCCGAGAATGCGGTTGTGAGTACTGAAAATTTCCATCATACCCAGAGCCAGAGCCAGCATCATTGAGATGGACATGAAAAGTTGGACGCAATCAACGCCAACCTATGCATTTACATAATTGACACCAACGATTAGGGTGATGCGTCAATACTTTTATCCAAAGAAAAAGAACATCATGAGTCATTTATCATTTTTCTCATATAAAATGATTATAGACAACACTAAAATGCTAAAACAATGAAGAAAGACCATGCAAATAAACACTGCTATCAGCAGCCCTGTTTGAATTCGCCACTCAAAATACTGATAGTTTCAGTATAGATATATTCCCACTTTAAATAAACATCTAATAATCTCTTCCTCACACCTTTGAGGCAATGAAAAGTTCCAAAGATCATCACTCAGCGGGTGTGAATGTATGCATATCTTTCTTATAATTGCCCCACACTTCCATTGCTCTTCTGTTAAATGTCAGTGCTTTTTAAAGCTCCGCTGCACCATATGTCTCTTCAGCTCAGCTCCATCAATTACAACTGAGCAGAAACATTGATCCATTGAATTTTTCAGTCCAGTCATTTATCTGAGCCGCTCAGCAAAAATGACATTTCTACTTTATAATCATGTATATGTCAATGTGAGGCCACACATTTTGGATTTGACCAAGTCATTTCTAATCATAAGTTTCAATAGATCAAAAATGAACTATTATCTATGGCACAGATTTAATGTTTTGTAAAATAGAATTTGCTTTTCTGATCTTGAAATATAGCTCTGATATATTAAAAGGATAGTTCATATAAAAATGAAAATTGTGTCATATTTACCTCCCCCTCATGTCATTCCACGCATTTTAAACATCAAAATAGGTATTTTAAAAAACGTCAAATAAGTGGGTTACACTTTATTTCAATAGTCCACTTTAGATATTCTACTAACAAAAAGTACATGCAACTACATGTCAACTAACTCGCATTAATGTGCAAATACAGCTCAACTTGCTCTCATTAGAGTATTAGTCGAGTATTGTAGACTGTTAGGGTTAGTAGGATGAGGATGAGCAAATACATGTACTTGCAAAGTTACTTATGGTCAGCTGAATGTCTGTTTGGGGATCATCAAAACAAAGTGTTAGCAGATATTAAGCGGACAGTCTACTAATACTCTAATGACTGCTAGTTGCAAAGTTACTTAGTAGAATGCCTAAAGTGGAGCATCAAAATAAAGTGTAACCAAAAATTGGTTTCATCCAGACAATGTTTCGACCCCGATGACTTACATCATATGGATAAAAACCATTGAAACACTCTTCAAAATATCTTCTTTTGTGTTCCGCAGGAGAAAGTCGTACAGGTTTGGAACAACGTGGGGGTGACTAAATGATGAAATAATTTTTGGGAAAACTGTACTCCCAAAATTCCCAGTAAGCATTTGTGAAAGATTACGATATTTGTGTCAAAACAGTTGTGCATGAATCCAAAATGAGTCTTAATTTAATAGGTTCACTGTGTTCTTTAAATGCATGATTTCCAAACAGATGGCTGAAAAATAAAATAAAATACGGTAAGTCCTAATTACCAAACTATTTACATTATGGATTCAAAATTAACTCTTTGTTTTCTTCTTCTTCTTTTTTTTTTTTGGAAATCTGTAGAACAGCTATACAGTACTTTGAACCTGTTGATCTGTTACCCATTCATCCAAAGAAACAGTTCTGTCAAAAAAAAAAAAAGCCTTTTGTGTGGGTGTGTGTGTGTGTGGGTGTGTGTGTGTGTGTGTGTTAGAATTGTAAATCTCAAAGACAAAAAAAGCCTTTTTTTTTTTAGACAGTTCCAGGAACACAGTAATTAGAGACATAAAAACTGGAGTTACGTTTGTATACCTGCACCTCAATACAACTGCATTCAACGTTTTTATTATTACAAAAGCGATTTATTAAGCATGTCCACTTCTTAAATCCAGCGACATTATCGGCTAGCCACAAGCACTTGATTGTTTCCATGCCACATTTTGCCGTCAGATCCCAGGCAGCTTTGAGGCATCCATCGCTCAGCGAGGACTGTTCCAGCTGCCATCCCCTCATTCCTCAGCAGAATGAATGGCTTCCCTACGCCACGCTCCCTGTGCCGAGCTGGCTCTTTCATCTCTCTGAGGCCCTCTCGCCGTGATACACTACGTGAGTGCACATATGAGGCGCAGCTGAAACGCGGCCTAGCGGAAGACTGATGAGGTTTCCACCTTGTCGTGATGGAGCTCAATATGGTCTTTGCTGCAAGCTGATATGAGCTGGTGTTCGGGCTGATGTGGTTTGTTTCAGAGGAGTAGTGGTCTCAGAGAACTCAAATAGGATTCATACGTCACTGAGTAATAGTTGTTTTGGAAATTTAGTTGGATTCTTTGTAAGGAGGGATGAGATGCGCTCTGTGGTGAAGTGTGGCATCATCCATGACTTCAGCTACATAACACTGGTGTTTGCACGTACATTGATTGAAAACTTTATGTTTAGTTGCTTTACTTGCTTACTAGAAAGACATTATTTTCAGTGCACACATACCTTTTTTATGGAAACAAGCCTCATTATAAAATGCAACATATTCACAAACCCTGTTGTCACTGCCTGGTGCAGTTATCGTTGGCATGAAATGAACATTTATTTTGTAAATCACTGTTATAGATGTCATTGTGAACTACTCATACATATTCAGATTTATCTCTAGTAACGTAAGGAGAAATTCTCCAATCATTTGGTCTGCTTAAACCCCACCCCCTCCACAACTGACTGCAAGCTCACATTCGTTTTGAATGCCACGCCCACATCTCAAAATCCAATTAACAACCAGCTAATAAAACCAAGTCCCCTCCCTACTTTTTTTTTTTCTTCGATAATTTGTTACACTGGTGTACATCAGAAGACATCTGTCTCTAGTTCCATTTCATCGCAATTTTTTTTCCAATTTTTTTCCCCAATAGTGCTAGTGTTGCCAAAAATATACGTTTTCGATACAGTACATCTTCTGAATATCTGAAACCATTTCAATACAATTTTTTTTTCACAGTATTGATAAAATGATACAAGCTGCACATTCTCACTCTCTCTTCTTTCAATCAAGTTGAATTAAATGTGTATTTTAATTAAATAAGTATACAGTTATTTAATAATGACTTAATTATGGCTTATGACTTAGTTGAATTTAAGTCATAAGTATTGTAATTTCAATAGTGTAAAGTAAAATAATATACTTATTATGTAATTTAATACTTATTATTATCTCTCTCTCTCTCTCTCTCTCTGTCTATATCTATCTATCTATCTATCTATATATATATATATATATATACAGTAATGACTAAACAACTCTATACTGCATATCCCGTTCATCCAGAGCAGGTAGTCTAATTTCAAAACTTCCGAACAGATTTGTAGTTCTGAAACGTTTAATTTTCTTAGTGCCAGGCAGTAACTAGATTATAGAGTGAGATGTGCTCATCTACTTAAAGAGCTTAATGGAAATAAGCATGACACAACATCTACTTTCAGCCTTGATATGTACGAGGAATAAATTCAATAATCCCAAGGGGCTTCTTAAGAAATATTCTCTGACTGACTGGCTGGTGCTCTCTCATACAGTAGTATGGCAATGTATATGAGCTGAGACTATGGGATATAAATCATCTATTTTCAACTGTCCAAATCTCTGACTGATGTCTTGGTGAGCAAATCAGTGTCCAAAGAACATGTCTGGTCTCATTCCGTAGAGCTGAGGGACACAATTGGACTCATGTGGAGAGCTGACAATGGAACCAAATCACAGCAGCCCACTTTGACCCCCTGTATTCTTGTAGAAAATGAGACATGGTTGCAACGCTATTCTGAACTCTGCAGAAAAGACTAACATAGTCGGTTGCAGAAAAGACTAACATAGTCGGTTACCAGAATATGCTATGTTTTGTGCAATAGCAAGTTAGATTTGTTGGCTTTATCCCCGCCGGGATGCTGTAGTAGCAGGAGCTTGTTAGTTGACCAGCAAGACAATGCTTCGTCAAAAAATACCTTGCTGGTTGGGTTTATGAAAATGTGATCATTAATAGTTTGAGGCCACATAGCATATGCAACGAAGATGTAACGAAGCTATAAAAGCGGTGATCCACACTTACGTGCTGCCACTGGTCTCGGATGAGTGGCCGGTAGCGCAGGAAGTACTTCAGCGGGAAGGTCTCCACATCAGGCCATGTACTGGGACTGTTCCAGGTCACCTCTAGTCTCCGTGCATTGTTGGCTACGGGTTTAGCCACCACCTTCTCAGGGGGGTCAGGTTTCACTGTTGGACCAAAGAGACCTCGATGTAAGCTCATGACCAATCGCAGGTATCATATTCAAAGGAATAAATCCCCCCAAATTAATTCTGTCATCAGAATTTCATTGCTTTCTTCTGTGGAAAACCGATGGAGAAAAGTCCTCAAATCGCATCCACACCATATTCAAATGGGTCACGTCAAATCACGTCTCGCCAGGTTTGATGTAATTGACATGAGATGGTATTTTTTTTCATGCATCTCATAACAGAAACTGGTATGTTTGAATATGAAAAAAAATAAAAATAGTTGATTCTGGTTCTTGCACAATTATATAGTATGGCTTAAAGGCAAAATACTACAGGTAAATAATAATGAAACATACTATACTATTACTACTATTAATAGGGTAACTAATAGATATTATAAAACGGATAGTTCCGGTCCTTGATTCTGATTGGTTGAGCCGCATTCGAAGCTGTTGTAAATTACACTACAAACATACACCTTTGTTTACTTTGTGTGTTGCTCGGCACCCACTTTGTTGCAACCACAACTGTTTCTGAGGAACTACATTGTTTGGTGGAAGAATACTGTTTTTATTAATATCATTACACTTTATTTGCTCTGTTTTATTTTGTGAAACCTCACCTTTTCTCAACAAATTGCATGGTTGGTAGTACAAACTGTTAATCAGATCAAATGGCTCTGTTTGAAATAAATATTCATTAAGCAGAAAAGTAGCTGGCAAACAAAGGAGCAAACTAATGCATTATTAAATTCTATTTATAAAATGGATAGTTCCGGTCCTTGATTCTGATTGGCTGAGCCACGTTCGAAGCTGTTGTAATTTACTCTGCAAACATACAACTTTGTTTATGTATGCGAGTTGCTTGGCAACCACTTTGTTGCAACCACAACTGTTTCTGAGGAACTACATTGTTTGGTGGAAGAATACTGTTTTTATTAATATCATTACACTTTATTTGCTCTGTTCTATTTTGTGAAACCTAACTACATATATGGAATAACCGTTTTATAAAAGCAATAAGCCCCAAGAAGCCGTGGTTTACAGTGAATTTATAACAGCTAAGTGGGTTTTAGGCACTCTGCTTCACGTCGTACCCAACAACGCCCTTTAGCTGTTATAAATTCACTGTAAACCACGGCTTCTTGGGGCTTATTGCTTTATCACCACACTTTCCCTATGTGATCAATGACAGTACATTAAAATAATTGCTTTTTTATTTCATGTTTTCTGAAATGTTATGTTTAAATGCAAACTATACATTATATAATTAAGTATTCACCAATTTGCATACAATCCCAGAAAAGAAAAATTAACATTAGATTAAGCAGTTTCAAAATGCATGTTTCATTATTATTATTATTATTATTATTATTTTACATATAAGTTAAAGGTTTTCTACAGAAAATAAATACATTAAAATAAAATTAAATAAATGAAATGAATGAATGAAATCACTAAGTTCAAATGAATAAAATGTTATATAAATTATAAACAAATAAAGAATAAAGATATAAATGCAGATATAGATATAGATACAGGAGAAAAAACTGTAAAGTTTTATGTATGCAAGTGTTTCTAAAGTAGAGATTTCGTGCTAATTTTAAGAAAATGGCATTTAAAATATGTATTGGAATTAATCTACCGATGCAAATAGATAAAATGTCATAAAATTCACATTTGAATGTGTATTTTGGGTGTTTTGTTTAAACTAATTTGAAAGAAGACATGTTATTGAAGCAAAAAGCTCCAAAATCTCAAAACTGACAAGTGCATGAAAAAAAAAAAAAGGTTTTCCCAAAGAGGATTGGGAATACTTATGGGCTAATTTTAAAGTACTTTGTCTTTTTGGAGCTTGAAGCTTGATTTCATTTGAAGCTTGCTTTCACTATATGGAAAAGAGCAACTTGAACATTCTTCTAAATTTCTCATTTAGCTTTTCTCAGAAAAAAAAAAAGAAAAAAAAAAGTAAGTCATACAGGTTTATGAATGTCAAGAGAGTCATACATTTTTAGGTAAACTATTTCCTTAACAGCTAGGAAGTGTGAAAATGCCTCTGATGCTGAGATGCTACTGGTATATGAGTTGTAACAAGGCTCAGTACAAAAATAACACTGTTTTAGAAGCTAAGCAGAAAGAATAACTCATGACAAATGCCACTAGCGAAACACCATAATGGAAAAAGAGATGAATGATGAATAGTGCTGAGATTTCCTCTTTATGATCTGCAGCTCGTCCCTCTGAGCAGAAAATCAGTTTGACATAACACACACGTCTCCTAAAGAAGTCACACTGACATTTCTCGAGATGTCTTTTGAGCAGCCGCGTCTCCTGAATATTAGGAAAGCCTTTTGGAGCTAAGGTTTATGGGAAATCAGCAGAGAGCAACAGAGTGGCCTTTCTCTTCTTCTCGAGCTGCGGTAGCCAATGATCATTCTGTTTGCTCTACAGTTTTAGCTTCACTCGCACACAAACACATACACACGAGGACAAAGAGATGTTTCTGAGCCCCGTTCCCTTTACTATTCATAGCAGACTTCAGGATTTATAGCTCAGGCCTTGACCTGGCTTGAGCGAAACACTCTTTATGACTTTCAAACACTGTTGATGTTGTTTAGATGTCGGCCATTCGGATGCTAATTTTTATGTCGGGGCGTGCTGAGAGGAAAGGCTGGACTGCAAAAATTCACTTTCTTAATCAGTATTTTGGCTTTTCCTCCCCCAGTAAAATATCTAAACATCCTGTAGACAAGATAAATTGCTCACTTTAAAAGGAACCTATTTTTTATACCTCATTGGAAAATTGTTTTGACCTGTTTTAATCATAAACCTCACTAAATTTGGTTAGATTTCTGCTTAAAACAATATGCATTTCCATATTTTTAATTAAAAAAATAATGCAAAAAAATACTGATAAAGAAAAAATATATATTTACAGTGTAGCTGAAAAAATATATATAATTTATTTTTTTTTATATTTAGTTCCCATGTATCTTGAAGTTGTGCAATAGTCTGCATGCTTTAGTTTCAATGTAAGGCAGTTCATTTCTTTTATGTACTTTCATCAATATGTTCCCTACTTGTCACTGAAATGTATACTAATCACAAGTTGCTTTTTTTTTCAAATGAAATCAAATAGCTGCCCCATATGAAATGCATTTTTTTAAAAGGAATCCGTTTTCCTTAAAATATACACTAGAAACAGTGGGACAATATTTTCATTGTCAATCCAGTGATCCAGACTGCATTAGCATTTTTATTACTATCAAGCACAAATGTAGCCATGCATGTAAGCAATCTATTTAGTTGCCAGAAGCCACTTCAACAACACCTCCACTGTCAGCCAGACGATATATTGGAGATATTTCCTTCAATTCTGTTTGCCAGCATGGGTGTTGAGATGATAGAGATGATAGTAGGTTACCAGAGTGTCTGGTAAATATGAGCTAGATGTTTTGGCAAGGTCTATTGACTTGTAAATGATGTTTTCTGTGTCTGCAATGAATAAATACATATAAATACAAACATATATACATACATACACTGTACATAAATACATACAGACACCTTTAACATTTCACACATTATCACAGTTTATTCGCTATAGTTTAGAAAAAGTTAATTAAATATGATAAGAACTCGGAGTCAGATAACACTTAAGCAAAACATGGTCAGGTCAAAGTGTCTGAATAATTTTTGGTCCCAAATCTTTATCAATTTTACTGGTAGTGCACTGTATGGAGAATTTTTGGGTATAATATGTCACAGTTTACTTTATTTTGCTATCCTCACTTACATAAATGAACTATAGTGTCCTGCATCCACTAGTAAAAAAAAATATATACAGTATATATAAAATTATATCTGGTGTCTGAATAATTTTTGGTTTGACTGTACATACAATTATTGGATTATGTTTTACAAGAAAAAAATACTATTTTAGTTTTGCTCATTCAAATTTTCACGTGTAATTAATTACTTTACTTGCTATTTATTTGTAATTATTATGTGAAATTTACCAGCTATTTGTGAGCTAGTACATTTCTATTTAAAGCTATTTGTGAGTAAAAGTATTTTCAATGAAATTCCTACACCAATTTATTTTTTGTGTGTAGTATAAACTGTACCTATTGAGGACTCCTCGAAGCTGATGGCGATGGAAGCTCGACCCAGGGAGTTCACTGCCGTGACGTTGACCCAGTAAGGAAAGCTGGAGAAAAGTTCTGGAAACTTCACATGACATCTGTTCTTATGAACTTCATCCCTCGTCACCTCCAAGGGCCTCTGGTTGTGTCTGAAGAAAAATTAAGAAAAAATGTCTAAAAATGTTATCTTCTGAAGCATCATGACATAAGTAGTTTACCTTTTTTTAAAACAATAGTTAATCTAAAATTGAATTATCTTCCTTTTTAATGCCATGAAAAAGTAAAAGACCACAGATTTTACATTCTTGGATGAACTAGTGCTTTAACAGCAACACTAAGTTATTGTGCTGGGTAGTAATTACGTAATCAGATTCCAATTATAAGTACTTGTAATTAGATTATATTACATTTTAAAATACTCATAATCAGACAGTTACTTTTTTTTGATTATATGACTACATATTATTCACACAATTGCAATAAATTACTGATAATTTATTGATTATCTCTAATTCTTCTTTTATAGCTTTTAAATGTTTTTCTTTCTAAAACAACCTACCTTTTATGTATATTCAGAAAGTCTTTGCGTTTTCGAGTTTTGGTTAATTGTAACATGACATGCAGGTAAACAAATCTATTTTAGTTGTTGTTATTTTAAAATGATTTATTTTAATTTTACACTTTTATGATTTAATTAATTATTAGATTTTCGTTGAATTCACAAACCTCCTGCAATTCCTTCACAAAACCCAATTTGAGAAACCTGTAATGTTTAATGCACTTCGTGTTGTCAATTACAAATAATGTAATATAGTTTCTTTCTCTTTGTATTTTATATCAATATGGTACAAGATTATCCTATTTAAATCAATGTGAAAAAACAGTCAGGTCAAAATTAATCTAAAAGTAATCAAAAAGTAGTCAGATTTTATTAACTAAAATCTGTAATATAATGGACTGCATTACTAACTACAATTTTTGTCATGTAATTTTGAAACAGTAATGGACTACAGTAAGTAATCTACCCAGCACTGGTTCCCTTTCAGTCAGTCACTCCGAGTCGCATCGGTGACCGACAAATTGGGATCTCGCTTAGAGAGACCAATCCACTTAGAGTGTAAACTAAACGAGCCAATGCATATTGCAATGCGTCCTGTATCCTTCGATGCTCCTCCCGACGACCGGATGTCGATCATAGCATCGGAGGGAGAGCTCTCTGTAGAGAAAGGTTCGGCTGCGCATACTGCCCTCCGGGACGGTGGCAAGGCCTGAATCGGATCCAGAGATGTCGGCTATGCTTTCCGCTCAGGTAGACCTGTTTGCCTCTCCAGAAATCTCTCACTGCCAGTTGTTCTACTCCCTGGCCGAGGGAACACTCGGCTCAGATGCACTGGCGCTCAGCTGGCCCCGCGCGGGGCCTTCGCAAGTATGCGTTTTACGCTTTGAAGTGGAACATGTTCGTCGAGTGGTGTTCTTCTCGTCGAGAAGACCCCCGGAGCTGCCCGATCAGGGTCGAGCTTTCCTTTTTGCAGCAAGGGTTGGAGCGAAGGCTGTCTCCCTCCACCCTTAAAGTCTATGTCGCTGTGATTGCTGCTAACCATGACCATGTGGAAGGGAAGGCAGTAGGGAAGCATGACCTGGTCATCAGGTTCC
>NW_015642816.1:559212-560099 GCF_001515625.1 Sinocyclocheilus rhinocerous
GTGAACCTGCAAGCGCTGCCCCCGGAGGAGGCAGACCCAGCCCTAGCTTTGCTCTGTCCCGTCCGAGCCTTGAGATGCTACGTAGACCGGACACAAAGCTTTAGGACCTCAGACCAGCTCTTTGTCTGTTACGGAGGCCGACAGAAGGGGAATGCTGTCTCTAAGCAGAGGATGGCCCACTGGATTGTGAATGCCATCACCCTAGCTTATCAGGCACAGGCTGTGCCCTGCCCGCTCAGGTTGCGAGCTCACTCTACTAGGAGTGTTGCATCCTCCTAGGCACTGGCTTGTGGCTCCTCGCTGACAGATATTTGTAGAGCTGCGTGCTGGGCGACCCCCAACACGGACCCTGTCGAGCTCCACCATCCCCTCGACAGCCAGACATGGCGGAATCCGTGAGAACCGGTAGATGGCTGGGTTCCATATGTAGAGACCTAAGCGGATCCCATATAAGTCCAAGGTATAGCCTCAGAGCCCGTGTTTCCCCGGCAGACTTCTGCCATTTCCATGAGGGTTACAATCACCTCTAATCTTCCATATGCACCTAAACGAATGTCATATGTGTAAGTGCTTCCGAAACCTCCTTCGGGGAGGATGGGGCTTCCGCAACGTTCCTGTTCCAAGTGGAACGGGTACGTTTTCCCAGTGTTATCCAATCTCACTGAGTGGGTAGTGCTACGATAACGGTGACTGGTCTTCCTGTTGCGAGCCCTGGCCTACACCAAACGCGTCACGTCCCGTCGCCACGGCTGCTCTACCACTGCTGAGCGGCCGGGTCACCGGCTCGGCTCCTCAGCGAAAACCTGGTATGCGTTGAACCGGCTGCCTTTTTATGCTCACGCTGTGATCAGCAGCAGCTGGATGCAATCATCGCATGCCAATGTGCA
>NW_015642816.1:560158-575031 GCF_001515625.1 Sinocyclocheilus rhinocerous
TTATGCTCACGCTGTGATCAGCGGCAGCTGGATGCAATCATTGCATGCCAATGTGCATTGGCTCGTTTAATTTACACTCGGAGTGGATTGGTCTCTCTAAGCGAGATCCCAATTCGTCGGTCACTGACGTGACGTCACCGTTCCCTCCTTCAGGAAACGAGGGTTACCGAGATGTTTTGTTTTATAGAAAAAAATGTCCTTCATTTCTGGAAGAAACAAGCAAACATTATTATTTCATTTTGATGTTCCGCAGCGGTACCACGTGGCATGAAAACCGCAGATATGTTAAATTAGGGGCTGCTATTTGCTCGCCTCTAGGGTACATCTGGGCCGAGGCCTTGTATCTGAACTTCAAACCCCCGATATCAGCTCTGCACACACATTGCAAAATTAATTTATTAGGTTTTGATGAAGCTTTATTGAGGTTATACTTCAAAAACCTTGCAGCATATGTCCATAAATAAATCCCTTTTCATGTAGATAATGTCTAGTCCTGACACTATGCTCTTGTATAATTATGTATTATGACCCCAACTGAACAATATACAAAACTTAATGGATTAAGAATTCTTCTAAAGTGGTTAAGAATAGAGGTTAATCAAAGTCAATGCTATAGTCAGCTTATATATATATATACATGTGCATCTCAATAAATTAGAATGTCGTGGAAAAGTTCATTTATTTCAGTAATTCAACTCAAATTGTGAAACTTGTGTATTCAATAAATTCAATGCACACAGACTGAAGTAGTTTAAGTCTTTGGTTCTTTTAATTGTGATGATTTTGGCTCACATTTAACAAAAACCCACCAACAAATAGCACTTCATGCTTCCTTCTGCTGACCAGCTTTTTGAAGATGCTGATTTCATTTTCCAGCAGGATTTGGCACCTGCCCACACTGCCAAAAGCACCAAAAGTTGGTTAAATGACCACGGTCTTGGTGTGCTTGACTGGCCAGCAAACGCACCAGACCTGATCCCCATAGAGAATCTATTGGGTATTGTCGAGGAAAATGAGAAACAAGAGACCAAAAAATGCAGATGAGCTGAAGGCCACTGTCAAAGAAACCTGGGCTTCCATACCACCTCAGCAGTGCCACAAACTGATCACCTCCATGCCACGCCGAATTGAGGCAGTAATTAAAGCAAAAGGAGCCCCTACCAAGTATTGAGTACATATACAGTAAATGAACATACTTTCCAGAAGGCCAATATATATGATATTTAAAAACTAATTAAAAAATGCATGCTGACATTGCCCGTTAATATTTTGTGTGATTCTTTCTTAGCTTAAAAATACATATTCTTATACATGTATCATAATAGAATGTTACTGTTTTAAATAAGAAAAAATTAACAATTTTGATTGAATATATGTTGTCCAGTATACTGAGCATTTGGAATTTGCTAAGAAAAAAATATCTTACTGTTCAAGTTTGGGATCTGTAAGATATTTTTGAGAAAAATTACTTATGCTTACCAATGTTGCATTTATTTGATTAACAATACAGTAAAAAAAAAAAAGTAACATTTTGAAATATTATTAGGGTTTAAAATAACTTTTCTATTTTACTATGTTTTAAAATGTAATTGATGGAAAGCTGTGTCACATGATCCTTCAGAAATCATTCTAATACGCTGGTTTGCTGCTAAAGAAACATTTTTGTTTATTAGGATAAATTGTTGAATAAATAATATTATATTTCATGTCCTCTGAATTTCCATTTATATACCCTTAGACATTGAATTTGTGTATTCAGCTAATAATATGCTGCAAGTTAAAATTATATATATATTTTTTAATCACGTTAGTGTTTGTAAGTACCAGTGTGGATTCAGACGTTTCCATTCTGTGACTGATGAGGATAAAGCTACTTTTTGGTTGTCCAGACAGATGTGGATAGATGAGGAGAGAGGGTTTGAGAGAAAGAGAGATGGAGCTCTAGTAGGGTTATTCCGCAGGGGCTTTCGATTGAGAGTCCACTTATACTGCCTTGAGTTCCAGCACTCAGAGTCAGACAGGTCTAATCAGCTCTCAGCAGACAGCGTCTGACCGCATAGATCCCTGATTCAGATGAGCTCGGTGTGTCTTAAAGCCTCTGCCGAACACGAGAGGGCATGACATGACAGACGGAGCGAGAGGCGAGCAGGAGGAAGTTGGGACTGAGCGGGAAGCAAAGGTTGACAGATGGAATTGCAAACAAAGGGAAAGGCAGACAGGAAAACATCTTACTGGACATAGACTTCGAAGTCCGTTGGGATGTACGTCGGATGCTGAAGGTGCCAACTGCAGTAGAAGCCTTTGGGATAGGTGTTTGATCGACACGTCACCTGTGGTTCCTTCGGAGGAACTGTGAAGAAAGCAGAAGGGTGGAAATGTAAGTACTTTGTCAGCAACAACAGCTTCGGAAATCCATCAGCAGCCCAAAATACAAGTCCCAGGAGGCTTTTTTTTTTTTTACGATATCCCCTGCTTCTTTGGCCGTGTAACCCCTTGAACCTCCCCTATTCCAAGCATCAAGTGGGAAAGGAAATGTAATAACCGCCCATGCCCTCCTTCCAGATTAGGGTCCTTTTTTACAGCGCCACTGGACCGTGCCTACCACTGCCAGAATTGAAACTGATGACTTGGCCTGGTTGCCAGGGTTACGCATAATATTACCCCTTCTCATGTGTTCCTGTGTGTGAAATGGAGAGTGATTTAAGCCCTGTTGGCTGCTGAGCGCCGCCTTCTCCTTCCTCATCTCCATCGGCCCCCGGGGGCCTGACAAACAAGAGCCTGCAAGAAACAAAACCGCTTTTAAAGCTCACCTATGGGCTCCCCTTTGAGCTTTGATTGCGCTAAACACTGCAATAAGCTGGCAGCTTTTACACACGTTCTTTCCTTACGTGATTGCGATGAGACTGGCTTTGAGATTTTTGATGGAGATTTCGGCAAAGTATCTGTGCACTTGTGGGAACTTGTGGTTCTCCTAAGGCCTGATATAAAAGGCACAGACTAAAGAACATTTGAAAGTGTCTTTAAGCCCTTTCTGAGCCATGTGAGTAGTGGTGCTTGCTAAGGTAAGCACCATTATTACGGCAAATAACCTAACCTATGTGAAACTATGGTATACAACTGACCCTTTTTTGTGTAACACACATGAATGATGCCTCAAATTATGTTCAATTACTTTAGACAATCAACTTAGTGACCAATAAAATAGACAAAAAAGGGACCCAAATATAGAAACTAAAATTGACAGACTTGAGGGTCGGCTCTTTTGATTTGGGCCAATCAGCAACCACCAAGAATACCCTGGCAACCATGTTGCAATACCCTAACAACCACCAAGAACACCCTAGCAACCAGATCTTTTTGTATTTTATTTATTTATTGCAGTGGTTTAAGAATAAACAAGAGAAAAAGCAAATATAATAATAATAATAATAATAATAATAATAATAATAAAGCCAGTAATATAACACAAATCATACTTGCATTCTAAATAGATTGAGAAAACAAGCCTTAACATCATATGCAGTTTTTTTTCTAAGGTAAATAAATCATGTTGAGATATTTTTACTTTAAAAACAAGACAAAGAATATTATTTTATAAGTGCAGAAACAAGTATTACCTAATAGTCCCTCCTTCAATAACCTCTTACACTGACCCCTCCTAACTTTTACTTTATTTTATTTTATTTTATTTATTATTTTACAGCAGGATGTGAAATTTTCTGTGAAAATGCTGTCCTTTTAAATCACGCTGCTGTTACTTGGGCGAAACATATTGTTCAATTCATTGGTCAACAATGAAGAATCAATTACGAATTTAGTTTTACTCTTTTGCTAGGAAATAAACAAGAATACTGACCAAAAATCAGGTAACTGCAAACCACACATTGCTAGACTAAAACAGTGAAATGAAATTAGCTGTATGAGAAAACAGGATACAGGAGATAGGAGAACACTTGTTAGAAGAGAGGACAGGAGGAGTCCGGAGCACGATGCGTTTGACCTGACATTCCATCCATGAGCTGCGAGCTCAGAGTTTAGACAGGTTCTCCTCAGGAGGTGCATTCCTCCATAGAGTTGGGCCTGCAGGAGGCCTTCCTCAACCTCAGGCCAAATGGGCATGCTGACAGCTCACGGACCATTATCCCCGGCTACTAACAACACCGGAACCCTCCCCTTTCACTTCCCCACCTTTCCCAAAAGAAAGTGCATGGCTTTCCACACAGTGAAAGATCTCAGAGACATTCTGCTAAGAGACGAAAGCGGCAAAACAAAAGAAGGTTGCTTTTCTGAGAGAATTTGCAACCTAGCAACACCTCTATTGTTTCCTGTATGTTTTTTTTTCTTTCCCCCCTTTTTCTAGGACAGAATGTTGTTGAAGTGACAAAAGACATATCTCAGTGTTCTTCCTTACGAGTGATTTCATCTAAGCTACCGGTGCCAAAGGAACAGCGTTAGCCGGAGATGTGGAGAAGCTAAACAAAAGTGTCACTTAAGCCATTTTGATCACACTAGCATTGTAGGAAACGAAAGGGAAAGCTATTTAAAGTGCTTAGTTAGGAGGGGTGAATCTCATAAAGAAAGTTCTAAGTTATATTTCAATGGAAAATAGAAATGAAAAAAAAAAATATAATACGATGAGTTTTTTAATATATAATAAACTAATAAAAATACACTAAATAAAACACACTAAAACACTGCTTTACGTAAAGCAACAACATGGGACTGTTTGCCTCATTGATGTGAAACTCAAAAAGTGATAAGGCCGCCCCCCCACCCCCCACTTTATAGCCATAACACTTCGGAGTGCTGTCATATCATATCAAGGCCTAGCAAATGATACCTTCCAAACTCTTGGTACAAAAAGAGAAACTTCAGTACTATTTGTAATAAAAGCTGATAATTGCAGAAGTCAATGAAGAGGTGCAATTTAGCTGTCAGACGAAGTACACTTAATGGTGAAAAAAAGTCCTTCTCAGCCTTCCGGAGTCCTGTTTTTCTATATTGATGCAATTTAAATGAAACATGCGAAAACATTTGCGTTTGACCTTGGCTGCTTATTCTTTAACCCCACTTTAAATCTGAATCCTGCTTGTCACTCAAGGCACTGAAAGCATCATCTGCGATTCTGACCGAGTCTACGACCCTAGAGGCATCAGGTAAACTCTTTTCACACATTCAACAAATCCAGACAAAATACAAAAAAAAAAGGCTGCACTATTGGCCCCCTGTGTTGCTGGCTGTCTGCTCCCTAATCTGAGGCCATTAAAAGGCCGGCACAATGAAAGACGTGGATTCAAGGGTCAGTTGACAAACGTCAAGCCGCCAGGCCACATAAAAGGCAAGCAAGTGAATCTCAGGCGACCACCACTATCATCACTAACTGCTGATCTGTCAAAACTGGGTCGGAGCCCCCATCCATGACACGTCTGGAATGTGGACTATGTGCTCAGCAATTGGAAGCAGTGGCGAGAGCAGTGCGGGGAGGGGAATGAGGGTCAAGTTGCATGGAAGGGCTCTACCTGCAAAACAAAAGTGGAGATAATTTGCAGGAAACACCTAATGTTGTCTCGACCAGCACCTAACGCGCTGTCTGACACAGCTGACAAGTGGTTCTTAATCTGGAAGCATGCTGTGGGCGTTTGAAAGCATAATTATTTAATTGGAATACAATACCTTGAAACAAAGACATGTGGTCTAATACGATCACTCAACATTTTTAAATATTTGATTTAACACGTGGGCGCTCTATACAAAACTTGACCTGTGAAATCAATGACACATGCAACATTTTAAACATATTCTGGTTCACTGGGCAGCAGAATCTAAATTAATCATGATACCTGGTCCACACAGGCATTTATGAGTTGGTTTTTATATGCATTTTTAAGAATCTTATTTGGTCATTCTATTACTGTATTATAACTATGTTATAAATAAATTATTATCATATTTGTTGTTTATTTATGCATGCTATACTACAATGTACACTATGATTTTTTATCTATTATTTTTCTATTATTTAGTTACCCTAAATTGTGCTTTTATTATTGCAGCTTGTCTAGAAGACCAGGGTTTAGGGGGTGGGGTCTTCAAACAGACAAAACCATCATCATAAATTAGTCACAGTGCTTGTCCTGTGCAAAAAGTGCCTGGCTGGCATCTTTTCAAAGAACAGCTTTGCTCTCTCTGTGCATGCATGCAAATTCATCTTATGCCTCGGATCCTAATCGATAGTTCAATATAAAAAAGCCCCATAAATCCTCGACAGAGGTGCATGAATCGGAGTGAGGGTGATTCTGGCCTATAGAAGACCACTGCTATAGACCAACTAAATGAATTGTTCTCTCACAAGAGCCAATAAATCATCAATCTCCTCTGAGTATGTATTGTGTCATGGATGTACAGAAACTGAGCGCTAGCCGCAGAGTCTGTTCTGGTTCCCCCTTTCATGAACAAAAAAGACGGCACTTTACTCATGCTGTGTTTTGTCGGTAAAACATTTCTCCTCTCGACCATATGTTTCGGCACACAGTAGAGACAAACAGAGCTGAGGAAATGGGACAGGAAAAAGCCAGTCAGCAATCTTTAGCAAAACAATTTCAAAGCGTTGCACGAGCGAAGTCCACCTTTGTATGGTGACAATAAATCTAAGAGTAATATACTGTGCAGTGTTAACAGCCCATGGTGTTAACAATCCGTTTTAACAGTGAAAGCTATAGAAAAAACATGGGTTATACTTTGTTTTTAAAAAGACTGGTCTCAATGGCTTTGACAGGGTAGGTGCTGTTATTTTCACTCAATGTGTGTTCGGTCAGGCTGGTCTAGTAATGTAAACCAGCTCTAGACAGCTTCAGATCACTAGATTTAGACTGTTTTCTTACCTATGAAAATAATAATTTAGCATGACGTGTCCCCATCCCTTCAAAGGCTAAATGTAGTAATTAAGTAATACATTTGCTACGGGTTAAATGTATAACAACATGCAATTAGTTTAATATGTAACATTCCCCCCAGCTTTTCCAACAGGTTGCTATAATTGTCTCTTGTTCACAGCTGAGCTGTGTGATGCTGCTAAAACCAACAGGCAAACCTTTAGAGACCAGTCAGAGCTTTCCAAGAAATCCACATCACATCTGGGTCTATATTATCACCAGTCATGCCTTTTAGCCCTTTGTGACCAAAACAACCAGTCTAAGATTATATCCACTTCAGTGAAATTGCACTGAAAATACTCCTACATTCTATGAGTTGAATTTCAAAGGTAGCAACACAAGTTGTACATATGACTAGAGCTGGGTCCATCTGTAGAGGGGCGGAATACATGAATAATTCTCTGAGACTCTAAACCTCAAGGCAATAATTTTATATTGAAGCCATTAGCGTGCGGTGGGAAAAATAGCAGTTCTGTTTCCACAGGCCCTCTCCTGCACTGTCCCTTAACCATCCGATTGTTATCGAGACAAAAGGATGTTTGAGAGATTTTGAGGACGTTAAAAGTTCTGGTCACTCCCGAGGGAATTCCTCGGATAGGGTTTGGTTCTGTGACCTAGCTCTAGAGTGAATCCCAACTTGGGATACAGGATTACTTCACAGTGTAGTATTGGAAAATGGACGCAAGTTGGAGTTGACAAAGTACACTGGTCTATCATGTGACCACATCTTTGCATTTGCAAGTCATGCAGACAAAATATTTTTCAGCAAGTGAACTTGACCAGTCAGCATTTCAGACCTAAACGTAGACTGCTGTAAGCATGGTTTACAGTCTTTTGGGTAGGTGTTATTTATATTATTAAATCTGTGTCCTTCTTTTAAGGAGCAATCCTGCTCCTGAAGGCAACTTTCCTGCAGAGCTGATCTCCAATACACTTACCTGGTAGTTTCTAGTGATCCTGAAGACCTTGATTAGCTGGTTCAGGTGTGTTTAATTAGGATTAGAGCTAACCTCTGGTGAAAGGTGGTCCCCTAGGAACAGGAGCGGACACTCCTTCTTAAATGGACTGTTGTATTACTTCCATGGAACATAAAAGGATAATTTATGGACAATATCCTGGTAACTGAGGTAGGACTTGAGCTGTCAAGCTTCAAAATTACCCCAAAAGAGTGCAAAGATATCATATAATTCGTACATTGTCTAAAGACATATGATAGCTTTGTGTCAGGAACAGACAGAAGTCTAAGATATTATGCACTGCAAACCTTGGTATTCACTCTAGCTCTGCTTGGCGAGTTTATGTGAGAACTGTTCTTTTGAAACAAATCTTTTCAATAAATCAGTTGATCTAATATTTTCAGAGTAGTTTGAATGATTTGTTCATGAACCAGACAGGTTCTTGAGATCAGTTCGCTGACTTGATACAGTTACAGTGTTTAATAGCAAACTGGACAGAAAGATTATCAGTGAATAATAACTTACTTTTTTTTCATCACACAAAGTTATTGTATGTTTGTGTGATAAGTTTGTATGACAACATGATATTACAGTACAGTAGTTATTTAAACTGTTCTTTATGATATTTATGATGATTTTGTTTTCTTAAACTTGAAGGTTTGCGTCTATTGAGATCCACAGGACTAGACCGGTAAATCTTTTTGTCTCTTCCACCCATTCAGTCACAAAGTTGAAATGAAATCACAAAGAACCCAATGCTTCAGACAAATATCTGATGGGAACAGGGAGGGGGTAAGTCATCAGGGGGAGTTAGCCTCTGAAATGGGCCATCATGAGGGGCTAATTTGACAGAAATGCAGGGAGGAAGACTGATGATTGCCGGGCATGTGGTTGAAAAACAAAGAGGGAGGGGCTGATGGATGAAGGAGGGGTGCGATAGGTAAATGGACTGCCCTTGTAGACAACAGCATGGAAGAAGTAAGGCCTGAACTGAGCAGTGTTTGGCTGGTCTTAGAGCCAATGTGGACACCCATGAGAAAAGTGTCTCTTTCTGGAAATTTTTCTTTGCTGTACCTTAACAATACCCTGAAATTTGTATATTTGTATTTGAACATTGTCAAATCATTCATTATCGTGCATGCCCTACTGGGAAACAAGAGTTTCTGTATTCGGAATAGATGGGTTTTGACAGGGGTGTTATTAATCGAGAACACTGGGCAATGTGTTTGCACTCACTCACATTTATTAGCAAGTCAAATGCCAAACTTTGATGTCTCTGTGTCCAAAAAAAAAAGTATTGCATACTATGCAAAAGCATGAAAGGTAACACTAATGAGAAGCACTAACTTTCTCCATTTAGTCGTAAGGATCTCTTTAACACTAGAGTCATAGGTGCAATCATAGAAATATTACATATGCATTTAACAAATTCCTATTAGTTGAAGACATTCAGCTTACTCCAGCACAGTTTCATTGGTGTCCCAGCTTGACCAATCTGGTTTTCAGATGGTTTGGCTGGTCTCCTAATCTGACCAGGCTGGTTATCAAGTCTAGATCAACTCCCTACCTCGCTATTATTCAAATGGTTTTGCTGATTGGTCAGCTGGTCTGCCTAAAAAAACCCTCTAAAACCATCAAAACAAGCCAGCCTAACCAGTTGACCAGGCTGGGGGAGCTAAGATTTTTTTTTAAGCAGGGAGAGAGGTAAGCATCAGGTTGTAGCTCACAGACCATATCATCTCCAATTAGTCAAGGATTAACTAGCGGTGAGGATGGACAGGCCTCAATGAAATATCAAGCTGTTCAACAATCCAATATTCCCTCTAAATCCCTCAGAACGGTGCTTCAGTTTTTTTATTTTTTTTTTATGAATGTCTGTGAACAGCTGGGAAGTTTGGTTCCATCTATGGTAGGGTGGGTGATGGTGTACGGCCAGTCTAATATTCTACAGAGAGGCAGGGGATAAATGGTGTTCATTGTGTGGATGGAGCTCCCAGTCATTCCACAGTCATGCTAATGGCTCTAATCTGACAGTGGGCTCTGGCAGTCGGCTCTTTACTACTTGCCTTTTCCTGACGTCCCCTCCCCCCTCCACCTCCAGCCCTTCACATTCCTGTCCCCCGTGTCATCCACAAGGAACGAGCGGTATTACATGCCTGTTTGTTCCCTTTGTCAAACAGCCTTCCCAGCTATTAGGGCTTGAGTTAGGAGGGGCAGTGGTTGGGAGTTAAAGACGGAGAAAAGAGGGTGTTGTGAGGGGGAGGATGGCGGGTTTCTGCCTGAGACCACTAAGCTCAAGCGCTGGCCCACATTCACTCTACCCCTGCTGATCACTAGCCATTGTTTCTGATCAGTCAGGAATTTGCTCATGCAAATCCCTCTTTGATGGAAAAAAGAGGAAGACAGTTCAATATGTAAGCTAGGGTCTGGCGGTTGAAGGCAGGGCAAACTGCAGACCGTTGAGTTTGATCCATTGAAAATGACAGCAGAGATTTTTCATAGACCCACTTTGGCCATAGGGTAATGAACCTACAGATTTTTAGCAACCTAGGTCAGCAGTAGACACCCGCAGATTACATTTACATATTTACATTTAGACATTTAGCAGATGCTTTTATCCAAAGCGACTTACAAATGAGGACAATGGAAGCAATCAAAATAAAAAAAGAGCAATGATAAGCAAGTGCTACCTATGCAGATGTGTACAGTATGGCTGCAGCCTCCTCATTATGCGAGCAGCCTGAGCATTTGAGCTGAAAATTGGCACGCCAAGACAATCGAAAGCCATGTGGGTCGAGCAGGGATGAGAGTGTATCAGCTTAAAATACTAGAGGTAATCTACTCTGACAGGCCCAAACCCAACTGGAATTAAACGCCACATGGGTGCTTCAGGAACCCATGGGTATGCAGGATTGTTTTCATCCTGTTGTGGTCCATCAGTCAGCTAGATAATGAAGAAGGTTGCTAAGAGTTTAAGATGTATCTTCAGTGAGGTGAGGTGAAGTAATGGTCTCTAATAAGTCAGGAAAGTCATTTGGCCAAAAAAAGCCTAATGACACATTGGTATTTGTAGACAGCTCAGTTCCTGTCTGGCAAATTTAATCCTGGCACAAAGTTGGTCTCCGAACTTAACACTTAGTGTTTAATTAGTGACAGTTAAAGTTTAAAGTTTAAACCAGGGATTAGAAGTCCTAGTGAGAGGATTAGTCCAAAATACCAGGCTGGGTTTTGGGAATAGTTTCAATCTTTAAATGCATAGCAGAGTTCATCTCGATGTGGGGGGAAAAAAAGCGAGAAAGGTGTCATTTCAGGCAATCAGTTCTGGGTGGGCGGTTCTTACAGATGCTGGAATGCGAATGGATTGCTAACCTCGTGGTTGCATTTGTCAGTCAGATTCCTGACACAAGCATTGCATGACAGCTTAATTTATCAATCTGTTAGATGGACACTGCTCATCAAGATGGAATGCCTCGATTTCACCAAGAATTTCAATAGGCCTGACTGCTCCAGGGCTTTTGACCTGTGGGATAAAGATTCTATATGAGGGCAACCCCAGAGTTGTGGTTTGCCTAAGAAAAACGGCTTCAACCGAGAAACACTTGCCAGATGAAAAGTAATACAAGGGTTAAAAAGATGGGTGGAAATGGTTCTAATGGGGGCAGCAGGAGCACAAAGTGCTCTCTAATGTCAGTCTAATTTTCTTTGAGAGGAAAATGACAGGTTAAGTTGAATGGTTCCCCTTAATATTTACCATTTCTCCTGACATTTTCCTCTGCGGTGTTCTTGTGAAAATATCAGGCAGATTAACATTTCTGATGGGTAAGCCAAGAATCCCTGCAGGAATCACATTGGGGACTTAATTTCTATACCGCAACGACAGCATAAACGATCCCTCTGCTTATAATTAGATATCGGGACTCTGTTGTAACTTTGGAACACGCTCAGGCCAAGTGAAAATTAGTCACAGTTCAACAGATGTCTGCAATTTCTGTAAAAGGATATGAAGTTAAGTAAAGGTTTTCAAGCCAGCTTCAAACCCAACGTAAACATTCTGTCCCACAAAGGCCCAAAAGTGGAGGACGCTGTGCTTAGTCTACATTCCCGATGGCAAAGAACTCCGGGGTTCGTCCCAAATGACAAATCACACACTTAGCCGGTAGACAGTGGCCATTTGGGAATGTGTACCAGGGTTGCTCTGGGTGCTCCGGACATAAGAAAGAAGGAATTCCATTGATTCACTGGACCATGAATGGACTTCAGAGAGCTTTTTCCCCCACCACAGCCTCCGTGCACCCAAACTTCCCTTTGAGCTAAACACCCTTTTTTCCATGCACCTCGTCCACTCAGAACCAAGCTTGTCCCTGTTTTTGCAGGAAAACTGCATTTTGATAGACTAATGCAAATGGAAACGCTTTTAAGTAATGGCCATACACACAACTGATGTAACCACAAAAATTATTGAAATGTTATGAAATAGTAATTCCAGAGGGGTTCATACGCTGAACATAAAATGCAGGGAACATGCCAAAGACATTAATAATGGATTATGGCATCTTGTATCTGTATTCTAGGCATGTTATCCTCACAAATACATGCATTCTTATCCTGATGAGATCAAGAGGTTGCCAGGGATCTCAAGGAGGAGATGATGTTTTGAAAAGTCCAAATGGTTGGTCAACACAAAACCTTGTAAATAAAACATATTAGTTGAAGTTTTATATTTCATTGTGAATGCTATAGACTAAGAGCAACATTGTATCCGTTACATTTAGCAATATGGCAACTTGGAACGTCAACCCCTGAAGTCAAACAGACGTGTATACAAGCACAAACACTGGCATATAATTCTTCATCCAACAGCTCATTATCTTTAACACATTTCACTAAATACACTGCAGGTTGCCTCACCCTGCACAAAGCTCAGGACTGTCTGGATCAGCAAGGCAGCATGCGATTTGGACAAAATATGCAATTCTCATTAGGGTCTGGAGTTATGGGCTAGCCAGACCCACAGTCCTCTGTCTCAATTAATGGCAGCGACATCTGCAATGAGAAATGAGAACAAATCACCTGGGCTCTCCAGACAGTCGTCTTCTATCTCCGGAGAGTCGGACAGATTCACTTGCAGGCATCTGGTCCATTTACAAATTGGAAAATGCAATTTAAGGAAAAAAAAAAGAAAAAAGAAAAAACATCAAGAGAGAATTCTGTGCAGACTGAAGATTCTGCAGGATCAAACCGAATTCCCTGCTGCACTTCTGTGTCTGGCACATAATTAATACTGTTTACCAGAAGCAAAAGAGGGAGACAGTAGGAAACAATCTATAAAATACAAGCTTGTTATTTTGAGGTAAATGTAGCTTCTTTTATTAAATGTTGCATTGCTATTTCAATTACCCTTTCCCCATGTAACAAGAGCTGCCTTTAATCCAAGAGTAAATAAAAACAGCCTTCACATAAAGCTGGGCCATAACGTTTTAAATGAATCAGGCTCTGGAGAGAAGACTAAACCATCTGTAACATCATAATTTAAGTTTTTATAGATTTTCACAATATTTGCCAATAAGATTTTTGTTCATGCACATTTTTAAAAAAGTTAAGGTTCTTAGAGATAATTTATTTACATATAAACATTCTGTCATCATTTAGCTCACCCTCATGTCATTTCAGATCTGTAGAACACAACGGAATATATTTTCAAAGATGTTTGGGTTGGAAAAAAGGGATTTGCATTAAAATTAATGAAATGAATGAATGAATGAAAGGGGGCCCTCTTGCTCTCAACGATTATTTAATTTCAGTTTCGTTTTTGATTTTGGTCAGCGGTTATGAAAACACTTTATGCAGTGCACTTTCGCCCTTTCTACATAACATCCAAATACGTCAAATCATGTAACGTGACTGTCATATACAGTCTCCTGCCGTTCTTGCTTGATACTAAAAAATTGAGTTAAATTTGCACTGAGCCGCGGAAGAGACACTGTTTCCCAAGCGCTTTCCGTGTGCGCGATTCGAGACGGACTGAAACACAGACAAATATAGGTTACTTTGCACTTTGTATATGTAAAATGTTCATCTTTGTGAGTTTTCACTAAACACAGTCAGTTATGTCTTTAGTGAAAATAAACAGTTTGAAAAGTAATCGAATTCTAGTCAGTATCTGTGCATTCCGTGACAGCAACCTACTGTATAAATCTGCTGCTGTCTGTCATCAACTGTTAATAAAACAACAAAAGAAAATGAGACAATTATTCACTGCTCTTCACTGAATATTGTATAACTTTATGAATCAATTTATGTTTAATTCATATGGCGAAGTCTGTGCACTGCTTAATTTTTACATTTTATTACTTGAATCAATTTCTGTATAGTAGGCTATTATAAGCTAAATTGTTTAAATGTTAAAATATTTTTTATGAATGCACAGAGAGCAGCATCCCCCCCAATCAATCAATCAATCAATCAATACAGAGACACTTTTCAAAACATCTTCTATGTTGCCCAGAAAAAAAGAAAGTCATGCTGGTTTGGAATGAATATTAAGGTGAATAAATGACAGAATTTTCATTTTTGCGTGAACTATCCCATTAAAGTCACCACATGTTAAGAATAAATTATTTATCCGGCCTACATTTTTTATATATTTATTTTTTATTTTTTCCACATACAAGAAGCCTATTCATTCAGGTATTTGTCACAATTGGGAAGATGTCCAGCAGTGTTTCATCACAGTAATGACAGTAAAAAACAGAAATGCCTTAAAATGTTGGTATACTCACATTATTGTTGGTGAAATAGCCAGTCAAAACAAACACACACACACACACACACACACACGTTTACTTAGCTATCTAAATGCGGACATTCCATAGGCGTAATGGTACTATACTGTACAAACTGTATATTCTACCACCCTACACCAACCCTACACCTAAACCTACCCCTTACAGAAAACTTTCTGCATTTTTACAATTTAAAAAAAATA
>NW_015642816.1:575209-586750 GCF_001515625.1 Sinocyclocheilus rhinocerous
AGTGTGTGTGTGTGTGTGTGTGTGTGTGTGTATACCTACACACACACACACACACACACTAAATTCTACACCTCCCATCAAAACGGTTCTTTATTTTTTTAAGTACACTCACTACAACTGCTACAATTTAAAGTTATGTTGCCCTCAGGCTATGTACATTACTTCATTGATCTTTATTGGTCTTCTGCAGTTTATGAAAGGTCAGACTAACAAAAACAGAGCTGTTTATTTTCCAGTCCTAAGATTCTTGAATGAAAATTCTTGAATGAAACAACTAGAATCAGCTTCAGAGAAGTGGAACACCTCAGAAAAAAAGCCTATTATTAGTTTTTGCACAAGATCACAAAAAGCAAAAGGAGGAAAGGCTCACTTCCATTCCAGCGTTGTTGTGTCTCTGAACGGATTGGGTCTTGCGGGGGGGATTACGTCGCTCCCCATAATGACTGTGTGTAATAATTAATGGGATTAGGAGATTACATAGCGGTTCTTCCAATCTGCACCTAGAGCCGTACTCTACACTTATCTAATGGCATGCTCTCGGCACTGTGTGCCTATGTGCTAGAGCAATGTCTTATTCTGGGCAACAGGCGCCAGTGTTCAGATACAAGGAACTCAGTGCTAACAGATGGGAAATAAGAGATAAGCGATTCATCAGAAATCATTGCTCCCGCTGGCATAACCATAACATATTTTTTTGTCATGATGTCTTACTGGAAAAACGTAGCTACATTAATTACACATAAGATAGTAAAAGATCATTGGTATTGGGTCAGATTGGGTTTTTATTAATGCAGCAGCTAATCAGCTAATCAGAAGTTATTGATGATCAATATATTACAATTCCAAATATTTTGGACAGATGCAATAAGGGATGCTTATAATAACTATTATTTACATCTACACAAAACCCATTAAGGACATGTGCATAGCCAAGAAGAGTGCATCAACTGGAAACCCATTCAGCACTATTTTAAATTAATGTTCAGGGTTCAATACAAGTTAGGCTCTATCGACAGCACTTGTGGCATACAGTCAATTAGCACTGATCATTGAAGCACTTGACCTCATTTAAAGATGCGTGAATTATTTGAGCTGTGAACTTCTAAAACATCTAAATACTCATAGTTTTAGGACTTCTGAACTTCTAGTTATTCATCTATGACGGTGTTTATTTCTGTTTACATTGTGCATTGTGGTAGGCTAATGGTTAAAAGTCTACCAAATGAATAAAATAACTCATAATTTCCCATAATAACATAGCTTGGCACACTGAAACACTTATGTTATTACTGACAGTTTTTAATTAATGCAGAGAGCTCTCAAATGTAAACCCCAGAGAATATGTTAAAAAAGAAGTCAAGGACAACAAAAAAAATACAGCTATGAAAATGCCAGCTTGTCATAGTGTTACGTGCTAACATGCTAATAGGCAGAGAAAGGGAGGAAAAAGTCTGTCTGAAAGCACTAAATGTAGCCGGACATCACTTAAATGAAAGAGGCACAAAGGGGATTACCTCACCACATTTCTTCTGTTACTTCTCCACACACATACAAGCAACTTCTCAATGTGTGTTACTATTCTAATTTCGGCGAGGGAATGGAGGGAGGGTGAAGAAAGAATCAAAAGACGCCGCGCTGTGGATAGCGATGGGATGTGACAATGCTAATTATTGCGTGCAAAGCTACACAAACCACAATTTCACCTGATAATGGAAGTCTTGTTTCTTTCAAAAACCCCCGCTAGAGTCTCTAGTGTGAAAATCAGTCCCACATTCCTTTCGTTGGATGCGTTTTTCTTGGTTTGTGAAGCAAAAATATTGTTTAAGCATTGTCAAACATACA
This sequence comes from Sinocyclocheilus rhinocerous, assembly GCF_001515625.1. Taxonomy (NCBI): domain Eukaryota; kingdom Metazoa; phylum Chordata; class Actinopteri; order Cypriniformes; family Cyprinidae; genus Sinocyclocheilus; species Sinocyclocheilus rhinocerous. Next base: position 577,052 of record NW_015642816.1, read on the forward strand.
ATAAGAGCATGTTTAAAATGTCTGTCATGATGGGAGGTTACTCCAATAATACTTCAGAAAAGACAAACACAGAAGAGTCAAAAGTTATACTTCATTTGTATTAAAATTGCAGTTTATGGTTGAATACACTAGCTGCAGTGGATACAATTTCTCTCCATGTTGACCTCATGTACACCAGTCACAAGTTTGGTAGCAAATGTTTCTTATGATATTTCATCAAAAAGATTGAAATGTGTTTTACACAAATATAAATAGTGTCTATGCATGAATTTCCTTAAACTAAAATGTTATTTATTTATTCATCAATTTAAAATTTCACCACTGAACATATATAGAAATGCTTTTTTGATTATTATTTTTTCTTTCTGTCAAGAGTTGATGTTTGTTGAACAATACACCAGTTTTAAAAACATTCGGATATTTAATATGATATAATTGCATTATGTCTTCACAATAGTCATATTTAAAGATAACTGTGAACAAGATGACCATTTCAACAATTGGAAAGCCGAATGGAGTGATAATAACAACCCAGGCTCTATGAAAAACGCAGCCTACTCGTGGCGACATTTCTGCAAAATGATATTGCGTTGCTTTATGTTGCATGTTTCGCTACACTTTCAAAGTTAAAAAATCCATTGAGTCACGCTAAAAGCATGTCCAGTTCATTCCAAAGCAAATGACCGTGAATCTAGCAACATTTTATGATGTTGGCTGTTATACGTATTGCAGGTAATTGGCGCTAAAATGTCTAATTCGAAAATAATGTACTGTACAACCTACACTAAACCTGAACCTAAAACCTAAACCTAAACCTAAACGATAGTGTTAAAGGGGTCATCGGCTGCAAAATTCACTTTTGTTGTTGTTTGAACATAAATGTGTGTTGGAAGTGTCTGTACACATCCACCCTATAATGATAAAAATCCACCCAGTGTTTTTTTAAAATCTCTATTTCAAAATCCTCTTTTTCAAATCAGGCTGTTCTGAGATTCCTGTCAGAAGGACGTAGTTCTGCACAGGCCCCTCCCACGATAGTTGATTGACAAGTCCGTCTTACCTTAGACCCTTTGACAGGGTAAAAAGGGTGTTTTTTACACTACCATTGAGAAATTTTAACCAAAGTATGATATAGACTTTTCATTAAGACCCTAAATAATCATATCAACTTGTGGAAAATGGGCATCCGATGACCCCTTTAACAAAAGCAAATGTGAAATAGAAAACACATTTGCTGAAGCAATCATGTTTGTTTAGCTTGCTTTCACAATTCTTTTAGCGCTTTTATTGTGACTTCTGTTTCACAGGACTCGAACCAGAGCACTTTGTATCGTAAGTACAAGGTGCGCTACCAAGCAAGTTTACTACATCAGAAAAGCCATACATAGAGGCTGCATATGTGATGCAAACATCATAATGTATTAGTTTGCATATCATGTGCTAAGCGGTTCCTTTATTGTGCAAGGAACCGCATGAAAATAAGTCTTAAATAATCGATAATCTGCCCCCATAATCATAATTTGTGTGAAAAAATTATTAAAATGTTTGGTGTTTCACTGTCACTAGCGGTCCTTTCAGCTAAAAACTGCAATGAATTGCATGAATAGGTACATTTTTGGAGTAGGTAGAGATATATTTTCCAACGAGACTGGGTTTGATATAAAGCAAAAGAAACAGCAAGAGAAAGGGCGACTGAAAGACAAAACACTCCTCTAAAAGAAACAAAAGTTTTATGAAGGCTTCACAGTTGGAACCTACAGAAAGATACAGTGAGGAGGCAGAAAGAGCCACATCAATGGCGTCATATATTCAAAGAGCAGCAAACAGAAAGAAAATGAGGTACGAGACCAGAGGGAGATGATCATCAACATGTTGGAGAACCTCTACATGGAGCGTACTGATCTGTTGGGATGAAGTCATGAATGCCGTCCCGCGGAGCCGGATTTATTCACTCGCTGCTCTTCCATGCTGTGGCTCCTCTGGTTGCTCTTCTTTTCTTCTGACACTAAAAGACAGCCACTGACTGAAGCCTTTCAGCACACATCACCATGCCTTTGTCCTACAGCCAGGAATCGCCATGATTTGCCCAAGCATTGAGTCTGAAAGGACAGGTTTTGCCACATAGTTGGCTACAATGACAGCAAATGTTTTGTAAAAGCGATAGACTTGGAACTTCAGAGATCTGCATGTGTTTAAACATGAAATGATTCATGTAAAAAGAATAGTTCACCAAAAAAAAAGAAAAATTCTGGGATTATTTACTCAACGCAATGTCATTCCAAACCAGTATGGTGTGGAATTAAAATAAATTAAAATTATATATATGAAATCATCTGGTGAACCATTCATTTTCATGTTTTCTAAGATTACTGTAGCCACTGCTGGCTGATGTTCCATGCTAAGCACAGAAAAGCCTTGGTTTTATATAGACTTTTTTAATTGAAAAGGTTTGTGTCCTCATGTGACCTAACTGTATTCAAAACAACAAATACTTAGGCTTGCCAATTCGTTTGCTAAGATAATCTTGGTCCCTTGTCATTATACTAATTAAGTCATACTGGTTTTAAATTAAAGCTTAAATTAAGGTCTTAAATTGATCGTTGATAAAATACAGCAGAAACCGTTGGGAATTTATGAGTCATCTTTCACGCAGATGTTTCTTTACTGTCCTTCATCTCAAAAAGAGTCCGTTTCTGTATTCTGGGTTACTGCTGCGAGTGGGGTAACATAAGATCTTGAAAACGGAAAAAAAACAAAACGCTTCTTATGAAATATTCATCATTCATGCGAATGTCTGATGAAATACATTGTATGCTTTCCACATGTGTGTGCATAAACACCCCAGTAAAGACTTTGAAGATACATGCACACAAAATGTAACAAAGTGTGTATAATAAAGTTAGACTACCAAAAAGTCTTAATCAGTACTTTTGACTTATTTAAAACAAAATACAATTGCTAGAGCAGGAAAAAAATAATAAAATACCAAGAATTGTTATCAGAGTATATCATATATTAATAAATTAAGGTTCATTTTAAAGAATAAAATCCACTCACTTCTGCTTTAAAGATGCATTTAATTTAAGATGTATTTTTAAAGCTTAAAATTAATTAATTTTCATTATATTTATCATATATATATATATATATATATATATATATATATTTCTTTTTTTTTTCTTTGTTCTGATATTTTTAATGGAACAAAGAAATGGGAAGAGAAAAAGGAAAGCTGTTTTTGCTACCGTCAAAAGGTCAAGGGGTAAGGCTGTAAGCTAATAGTTTAAGATCGGCGCTGCTAACACAACAGTTTCAGGTTTATCGACAATTACGTATTACGTGATTCAGTGGTGAAGAATTATTGAGATCGCAATTCTGTTTTACTACCATCGAGCAACCACTTAACCCTGGGAAACATTCCATAATAGATGATACTGTCACTCCGGACGAACAGCATTTACTAAATAGCAAGTACCAAGGTCAGTAACGATGAATGCTTGCATGTGTGTGTGCTTTGTGTTTTGCGTAATGATGTCATCAACATGATCAATACTAGAATGACTTCCTCACTCCTCCATTGTCAAGGGTCTATTGCCATTTCCCTAATCACAGACATTATGAGCACGCCGAACAATTTCCCCATTAAAGCACCATCAAGGATCTATTGAGAAAACAATCTGACCACATAAGCATCACTTCTCTGCTAGATCACTGCCAAACCCTAATGAGAAACAGAATATACTGAATAGTGAGGGGTTCCATCTGAATAAACTCAGTCTGAGTCTGAGCAATAGGATTTGTAATTAGGTCAAACTGAGAAATATTTGCTTATTTAATGACCATGTGTTTTTGAATTAGATATAATTAGTATGTCAGTGCTTCCCAGAGAACTGATTTGCACATCAAAAGTCATTTAATCGTAAAATGCAACTAGACACCTCTCCTCAATGTATCCTAAAAGTGCCAAGCTTCAATGGAAACTGCATCCAACCAGATGCATTTCTGGCTTTCTACTTTGTAACAGTATATATGTTGTAGGAAAAATGAACCTGAACAGAGTAAAAAAAAAAAAAAAACGTTTACTCATCCTTGTGACGCACCAAACTCATTTTATTTTCTTTCTTCTGTAAAACAGAAAATGTGAGTTTAAGCAGAATGTTCAATCTTTCTTCACACAGCAAAAGTGGACAGTGCTTTAAAAATGATTAAAAATGCATCAACTTTAAAGTAGGAGGGTGAGTAAATGATAAGAAAATTGTCATTTGTCAAGTAATTGCTCTATTCTTAGCTCTCAATACAACACAAAACTGCAAGTATTTCTTAAACAGGCAATTTGAGCAACATTAAAACTCTTTCATATTCAGCGACTAGCAATTCAATCTTTACAGTCTGAGAAACTCTTTCAATCTTTTATTTCTAAACTTGTCATTTACTTGTCAAACTCTCTTTTTTGCCTGTAAACTTTAAAACGAAGTCAATCTTTATTTAAGAATGCAGTTAATTCACAACCCCTTGAAATCACAGAAGTAAATTAGGATTAAACAGAGGGAAGTCGAAGCAATTTGCGATAAAATCTTAGTGAAGTTCCAGTCAATTTGACTGACTTTCTAAATTGTCACCAAGTGCCGACAACACTGTATTGACTGGTCATTCTCACCAATTACGCTGTCCGTCAATATCAAAGCTTGTGACATGTTAAGTTCTCCTGCATTTAAAACAGATGCTCCTTTTCTGGATTTTTATGCAGTATAATAAGTAAACTAAACTTGTTTCCACTTACACTAACAGGATTTTTTTTTAATCCAGTACAGTATATTTGATAATTTGGGTAAACAAAGACTCCATTTCAAGGTCCCTGCCTCATAATTGTATTCGTAATGAAATTTCACATAATGAATATTCATTCACTGCTTCACACTCTAGGACTGTCTTCTGGCTACAAGGTCACTAATTGAATTGCTCGTGTGCAGAGGACAGCCGACTGCTCTTTGTTTTTTCTCCTTTACATAATTATGTTCTCGGCTGCCAATCAAACCTGCTAGTCCTGTTTGTTTAGACTGAGTCAATTTGTATCTCATGTAACCTCATAGATCAAATTTACAGTTAGCTGTATGAATATACAACCAACATTTAGAGTAATTAAAAGTGCACACACACACACACACACAGAGAGCATTCACAGTTACAAATAACACTGAACCGTCACTGCCCTGTGTGTGCTTTACTTGCACACTGAACTTTACCACACAGCGACGCATTGATGGATTTATTGACGGCAATTAATCAAATCTCCTACTGAGTCACTTGTGAATATCACGGAGCAAAGTGAGCTTGTGCTGGAGGTATATAATCAATACGACGAGACGCATATGACAGAATATAACACCTTGCAATGTTAGTTTTCCAACGCTCTTTTATATTAAATTCGACAAATGAGATACCTATCAAAATATCAAAACTTGACTTATATTATGAAAGAGAAAGAAAAAAAAAGTCAATTTAAAAGTAAATAAATATATTGGAGGTTTATGTATGTTTAGGGGATCCCCCCCAAAATAAATAAATAAATAAAATTTAAAATAATACAATTAAAAATAATAAATTTTATAAAATTTAATTAAATAAAATAATAAATTGTGTGTTGATTCCAGAACGAGGACACAAGGGTCTCAATACATGTTTTTCAATGCTGAACTATTTGATTGCTGTGGATTGCAGGTCAGTGATAGGCTTAATTTAAATAAAGAAATAACAATATATAGACTTTTAAAGCTATTTTGTAATGTCTATTGCCTTGTTTTTGTCTGCCACAATAATGCAATGTTTTCCAATTGTCTTCTAATTGATAAGCAGTTAATTTGATAAAAAAAAAAAAAACTCTTGTTTTAAATGATCATGATTGTGAAAATGATATAGCCTAACGGAGTGCCTTGTAACAATTACAATAGTTCAGCTTCTCTTCTCTGAAAGAAAGTAGTCTTGCTCTTGTATGGTGGTGGATTTGAGCACACGCTCTGTGGATACAGCGTGATTTCAGATAGATCACTTACATGTTGGCTCAGTCATGCGCTGCTTATCATCATTTATCATCTTTCATCCAGACCTGATTTGACTTCCATGCTGGTTTATGAGGTTGGATCATATGGAGCCAGACAGACGCAGGAAACGTCTTACTGCTTATTACTGCTTGTTCTGAGATGCATACTGGTCTTTAGCATGAACAATAACAAGCTGAAGACGTTTAAGTACAGAGTGGGGTGTTGGGGTAATTCTCTCAAAAGTTGAAGAGGGTGTCTGTACTCTGAACTCTGTGTTTTAAGAGCTCGGCCAATTCCGAGCCCTTATTTTGGGCATCGAGTAGAAGCAACTAATCAAAATCTTGCGCCAATCTTGCGTTAAAGCTTTCCGTAACCATATAAAGTGAGCTTGTGTACGGCTGTGTCTCAGAAGAGCGGGAACTCTAACCTCATGCCGTTACTGTACACAAATTAGAGACACATTCTTTCCTCATTTTGCAACCATCAACCAAGAATTTCATTGGAAATCAAACTCCAACAAAGTAACCCAGACCTGTTAGGTCAAACCACAGAATGTGCAAATCTAGCTGCTATGCATGGAAGTCTTGACATAGGACAAACATCAAACATCAAGTTAAGCTCGTCCTGCACTTAAAATGTTGCATAGATGCATACAGTATATACAATGGCATTGTTCCAAAACCTAGAACCATCTTTTACCAAAATGGAACTTCAAATGAATGTGTGCTCCTCATATGACCTGATTAACAAGAACAGAGAGTGTTCAAAATGCAGTACTGTTTATGAGTTCATAAGGCCACAATTCATAATTCATGCTAGGAAATCAAAAGTTAACTGGCGAGCCTCTTTAAGAGCAGAAAAGACCCAACCTCTGCACATTTCAAACATAATCAGAGCAAGCCAGTGCCAATACAGCTTATGTTAATAGCCAGGCATGTAGTGTAATTTTTGTAATTGCTTAGGGTTTTAATAATTCACAGTATGAGCACTGCCCTCATTACAACTGAGGTGAAGGACTTCTAGGGGGAGTTGAGATATACAGCATTATTCCTACATTATTTATACACTTGGCTAAGATCCTAATCATAATGAACACTGTTTATTTTTCATCTCTAAATGAAGTGTAGTGATTACTAGGTTATCATTTCGACGATGGCCCTTGGAAATGATTTAAATCCAGACTTAGGGTTTGTAGAGACTATATTTGTTGAACAGGTTAGTATCCAGTGCATGATTAATCTTTTGTGTGTGAATGAGGTGTTGTATAGCGAGTCGCCAGAGTGTGACAGCGTTCCATTATTCCATTTCTGATGAGGCAGTGAGGCAAGACGAGAAAGATTCCCAGAGGAAATGCTCTGAAATCATTTTTCCTTTTGGAAACGCAATCACGCTAAGAGCCTTAGCTGCCACACCTGTGCATTTTTTGGTGGGCAGCTCTAGTAATTGAATTATTCATAATTTAATCCAGCTGTTCTCCATATTCAGTGAAAGGGAAAACTATGTTTGGTACTTTTCTGCAAACAGAGAACCTCTGAACCTTTAGCTGTTTTCTGTTAGCTTTAAGGTCATCTAGTATATGTATATGCTAGTATATGGCTAAAGACACGAAAAGTATTTGTGTTTCTGTCCAATGGCAAACTAAGAGCAGCCACACCAAACTGTCTTAATAAAATAGGCATCATAACAAGAAAAAAAATATATTCTTATTGTTTATTGACTCGCTGCTCGCTGAGGGTCTTTAAAGAATTCAGTTGAAAAGGAAAAAGCATAAAGTGCTAAACAGAGAAAACAGTTCACACAGCTTGATTTTATCCCATTGAACTTCAAAAGAATTTCAAGAGTGTTTTACAGCGTGGGAGTAGTTAGACCTTCCATATCTTATTATCAAGCTTACTCCTCAAACGCTTTACAGCTGTTTAATTCCTGATTTGAGCAGAGGGCACACCCAAGGCATGTGCCATACTGCAGGTAACAGGAAATGAGTGCTGGCACTTGTATCTTGCTCAGAGTGAGATGGTTCCTCTGTTGAGGCCGCATTCTGTTGTCAATTTAGATGCAAGCAGGTGGTGTGTGTTCAGGCTCTTTCTGAAATTATTAATTAATCAGAGCAAACATGTTGACGAGAGGCAGTCTCAAAGAACATATGATCGAGGTAGAGGCGGCTGAATAATGAAAGGGTTTTTGAGTTATTGGGCTTAAGGTTCTGCTGGGTGAGAAAGGTTATCCTGTGCCCATTCGTCACGGCTGAATAAGCTGCAAATCCAAGCAATTGCACAAAAGCCGTTCTCAAGTGGGGAACAAATAATATCATCATATTTGTGATTCTGAATTTTTAAGGGAGAAGGTAAGTATAGGTTGGGTGTGTGATGCCAGTAAGTAGATTGGGTGTTAGATAGGTTAGGTTGGGTATATAGGGGGGTCGGTGCATACAATAGGCTAGGTATGATGGCTGGTAGGGGAATGGATAACTTAAGGTAGGTAGATCGGTTAGATTGTTGCCTTAGAGAAGGTTGAAGGGAGAGGGGTAGAGTAGATGGGAAGGTGGGAAGGTGGGTGGCAGTGTAGGGCAGACAGGTTGGTGGACGAATGAGTGGGTTTGGTACATGGGTGGGTGGTTTTGTTTGGAGTAGGTAAATCAGTGGGAAGGGTAAGTCAATAGGTCTGTGGCTGTAGGGTGGGTTAGGTTAGGTTAAGTGTGTGTGTAGGGTAGGGTACATTGGTAGGTGGGGGATTTGATTTGGTTAGGTTATGTAGGGTCAGTAGAATGGGTAGGTTATTTAGTGGGTGGTGGTTTTACGTGGAGCAGGTAGGTAGATATGTATGTTAGGTTAGATACTGTATATAAGTGTGTGTAAGATAGTTGTGATGACAAGTAGGTTAGGTGGGTGGATGCTTGTGGTGATTAGATTAAGTTATGCTATGGACGGTCGGTGAGTGGACAGGTTAGGTAGGAATTAGAAAGGGGTAGAGCAGGTAGGTGATTCAGTTAGCAAATGGGTGGTTCAGTGGTTAATGTAGATAAATAGGTGAGTTAGTATAAGTGTGTGTAAGATAGTTGTGATGACAAGTAGGTTAGGTGGGTGGATGCTTGTGGTGATTAGATTAAGTTATGCTATGGACGGTCGGTGAGTGGACAGGTTAGGTAGGAATTAGAAAGGGGTAGAGCAGGTAGGTGATTCAGTTAGCAAATGGGTGGTTCAGTGGTTAATGTAGATAAATAGGTGAGTTAGGTAAGTTAGGTTAGTTTAGGTAGGTAAATGTGTGTATGGCAGGTATGTCGACAGGAAGGGTAAGTGGGATCAGCTAGGTAGACCTGTGGGTAAGGTGAGTTAGTTAGGTAGGTAGTTGGGTGCATAGGTAGGTAGAAGGGTTATAAAATAGGTGATTGGGTAGGGGGTTTTCTAGTTTAGGTTATGTTTGGGTGCATGGGTATGTATTGCAGGTAGTTTAGTAGGTAGGGTCAATAGGTAGAGTAGGAAGGTTGGTTGATATAAATTAAATTAGGTTAGGTCGATCTGTAGATGGGTAAGTTTAGGTATTAATGAGGTTACGCTAAATAAATTAAAGTTTCATATAGTTTTATCTTGCCGGTATGTGGTCCTGATGGCCGTTTGGAAACTGAAATAGTTTTGAGTCTTGAGTCTTAAAAAAAAAAAAAAAA